>NC_084594.1:4151974-4156974 GCF_033807715.1 Cololabis saira
TAACATTTTTAGCAATAATGTAATACCTTATTACATTATTTGGAATTTATTACATTTTCAGGTGGGTCTTTTTTTTTTTTTTTCCCCAAAACTGATAATGTAATACTTGACAAATAATGTAATATATATGTTCATATTCAGTCCAGAGTTCTACATTTTGTGTTTTAAGAATCTAAGAATGGTATATACGCTGGATTTGAAACACCAGAATGACTATTGGGTTAAATTACAGACTTTGAGTACCATGTAATAAATTCCCAATAACATAATAAGGTATTACATTATCGGTAAAAATGTTATTACAATATCAGTAAGGATATTTTATTACATTATTGGTCAAGTTATTACATTATTGGGTTTTATTACATTTTTGATTGAGTTAAGTGCAAATTTTATTACATTTTCAGGAAATTATTACATTATAGGAAATTATTACATTATAGGAAATTATTACATTATAGGATGCTACATGGAGGAAACAGTACAGACCAGCAGGGAGCAAAGACAAGACAAGAGATACACATAAGGGTTGAGGAGACACAGGTGCAGACAATCAGGGCAGGCGGAACAAGGGAAGTCGAGGCGCAACTGAAAGACACAAGTTTCAAGTTAAAACAGGAACTAAACACCAAATACATGACATCTTCAGCTGTTAACCTCTAAAGTTCAGAGACAACAGAACTGAACCACAGCTGCATCGCAAATTATGAATTTTAATTCAAGAGTCACTAATCACCATGAAACTCTCCATTTCAATCTCAGTACTCCCCTCGTCTGGTGTGCAGTATCTTTATCTTTAACTGTTGATAGAAGGTGGGGCTCTTTACTCCCAACATTATTGCAAAGCAGCATCAGAGAATCTGTCCCAATCTAGTTTCTTTTTTCTTCTCGGTGTACATTTGACGTTTCAACTACTTGCTACAATGTTGTTGGGTTGCAACTAAGTCATATTTATACAACTTTAGGATCCAGAGACTGGGAATGTTTTGGGTTACAAACATCATACCTACTTATAAATGAGGTTGTTCAGCATGCAGACTTTTACAATAGAGTTGATGCCATTACAATGTGATTCTCAACTATTTCCCACCAAGTTATGCCACTTGTATTTATCCTCAGTTATGTCCTAGTTGTCCTCCCTTATGTACTTTCACATGTTAGCAAGTAGGTGAGCTTCAGACTTCACTTCTCAGTGTTTCAACACAGTGACTCGGTTTCCATGCATCAATAACCCTTTTAAAACCTGAATATTGGCAATAACCCGGTTTTGCACGGCCATGTAAACACCAATAACCCCTTTGAATAACCCGAATTTGCTCATATTCAGGTTTTTAAAAACCCCAATATGACCCCTGGGTTCCTCCTTTTAAAACCTGAATATTGGGTCATGTAAACGCCAAACGGAATATCCCCATCAAACGGAACAGGAATGTGTTTTCTGCACATGTTCTGTTCACAAGGAATCCTGGTCTTTTGAGTCCAGGAAGTTCTTATAAACACGGAGAAACCAAGACCAGGAGGAGACTAATCACTTCATAAATGTAATGAAGGATATGAACATTTCTGCATTTGTAGACGGTAGAAAGTACCGGGATAGAAGATTTACAAGAAGGTGAGCGAAGCAGCATTTGTTTTGAATTTGGATACAGGAAGAAGAAGCGGAAATGACGGGAATTGCGTCATCATGTTCTCCGTGCGTCGCTGTTTTGATCCAGATATCCAGAATGATTAATTACCATGTAAACGTAATATTCTGAATGTTTCAGTAACCGGAATATTAGCAATAACCTGAATTTTGACTGCATGTAAACGTAGTCATTGTTTCAACATAATGTCTTTTTCTGCATATTATTTTCAGTAGGTGTAACAGACTCATTCTGGGTGGGAGTGAGACTGCATCAAGGATTATGGTTTCCCATGGTGATAAGTGTGTGCGTAGATGAGCTCAGACAGCAGTCTTCGTGGACTATGATGTTTGTGCACAACATTATGATCTGCAGTGCGAGTAAGGAGCAGGTGGAAGAAAAACTGGAGAGGTGAAGAAATGCGCTAGAGAGACGAGGAATGAAGGTCAGTTGCAGCAATAAAAGGAAAAAGCCGAAACGGTGAGGATGCAAGCAGTAAAGATTTAGAAGTTGCAGGAGTTTAATAACTTGGGCTCAATAATGCAGTACAATGGGAAGTGTGTGAGTGTGAAATGAAGAAGAGGCAGTGGAGGGAGGACTCTGGTGGAGAAGAGTGTCTGGATCTATCTGTGACAGTGGAGTGGCAGTGAGATTAAGGGAAAGCTTTCACAACACTGTAGTGAGAGCAGCCCTTCTATACGGCCTTGAGACAGCAGCAGTGATGAAGATACAGGAAGCAAAGCTGGAGGTGGCAGAGCTCTTATTCATTTATTTTTTTTTTATACAGGCTAGTCCAGGGGTCGGCAACCCAAAATGTTGAAAGAGCCATATTGGGCCAAAAACACAAAAAAACAAATATGTCTGGAGCCGCAAAAAATGAAAAGTCTTGTATCAGCCATAGAATGAAGACAACACATGCTGCATGTATATATATATATATATATATATATATATATATATATATATATATATATATATATATATTAGTTATAACTGGGGGAAGATTTTTTTTTTTTCATTGTGCACTTCGAGAAAAAAGTCGAAATTTCGAGAAAAAAGTCAAAATGTCGAGATTAATGTTGAAGTAAAATCTTGAGAAAAAAGTTGAAATGTCGAGAAAAAAGTTGAAATGTCGGGATTAAAAAGGAAAGGAAAAAGGAAGAGAAAAAGGAAAAAAGGAAGATAAAAGAAAAAAGGGAAAAAAAGAAGAAAAAAAAGAAAAAGAAAAAAGGGAAAAAAAGAAAAGTCAAACATTTTTGAAAAAGCTCCAGGAGCCACTAGGGCGGCGCTAAAGAGCCGCATGCGGCTCTAGAGCCGCGGGATGTCGACCCCTGGGCTACTCACACTCAGATACGGGCTCCTCATTTTCAACAGAGACCTGTTTTACACAAAAAAACATCTCATTAAACAATAAAAACATCAAAATGTTGAAAATGTCAAGATCTTTGTTTGGGGGTAACAGAGGGATACAGAAGGAGCTCAACAGGGTTAGACATCTTGGAGGAAAGGCTTAGATGTCTGGTACATGAATAAGAGGGATACGTGAATGCATCGGTGGAAGGATGCTGGAAATGGAGCTGCCAGGCGAGAGAAAAAGGAGATTTTTGATGTGATGAAAGAGGTCAGCAGTTGGTTGGCGTGACAGAGGAAGACAGGGGTCGCTGTAGCAACCCCTAAAGCGGAAAACTGAAAGAATAAAAAGATCTAGTGTTAAATGTTGCCACCAGAGAAGCACATGAAATGCAGGTACATGCTTTTCTGTCGAGCTGAGATGCAAACTGCAGCCTCGCTGCGTCTTTGAGCTGAGATTCTCCGTCATTTACACACAAGCACAACCAAAATCAAACCAGATGTGGTCTGAGTTGACTGTGTCAGAGGTTGCATTTGTCCAATCACTGACTTCTGATGAACGCGTGGTCTCAGGCTTTATTTCAGTTGGTGTCTCAGGGTCAGTGACTGTCAGGAAATTAATTAACGCTGAGACGTAGGCAATTTTGTGGTCAAATTTAGTGGTTTCAGAATTCTGATATTTAGTTTAAGCCAGGAGTCGGCAACCCAAAAAGTCGAAATGTCGAGAAAAAGGTCAAGATTTTGAGAAAAAAGTGGAAATGTCGAGAAAAAAGTGGAAATGTTGAGAAAAAAGTCGAAATGTTGAAAAAAAAGTCAAAATTTCGAGAAAAAACATTTGAAATGTCGAGATTAATGTTGAAGTACAATCTCGAGAAAAAAGTCGAAATGTCGAGAAAAAAGTCGAAATGTCGACAAAAAAAGTTGAAATGTCAAGATTAATGTTAAAGTACAATCTTGAGCAAAAAGTCGAAATGTCGAGAAAAAAGTCGAGGTAATATTCAGAATTTCGTGAAAAAAGTCGAAATGTTGAGATTAAAAAGGAAAGAAATAAGGAAGAAAAAAAGAGAAAAAAAGGAAAAAAAAAGAAAAAAGAAAAAAAGAAGGTAATATTCAGAATTTCGTGAAAAAAGTCGAAATGTCGAGATTAAAAAGGAAAGAAAAAAGGAAGAAAAAAGGAAAAAAAAGAAGAAAAAAGAAAAAAAGGAAAAAGAAAAAAAGAGAAAAAAGGGAAAAAAAAGGTCAAACATTTTTGAAAAAGCTCCAGGAGCCACTAGGGCGGCGCTAAAGAGCCGCATGCGGCTCTAGAGCCGCGGGTTGCTGATCCCTGGTTTAAGCCCAAAACATGCCATGTTGATCAGGAGAGATGCCTCGGCCGGTGCATCAGGAGAATTGTTTCATTTCATGTCATGCCCCACACACTACTTCCTGATAGCATACAGATGAATGATATGCTTTCTGATCCAGATTAACACTAACATAGAGAGTAGTCCAGGGCCGGAAAATCAGTTGTCATTGTTTGGGGAAATGTCCCCCCTTTCCTGCCTCATATTATTCAATAAATTGGAACTATATGGGATAAGGGGTTGTGCATTACAGTGGGTTAGAAGCTACTTAAAGAACAGGAAACCATTTGTGAAATTGGGAGAAAATCAGTCACAATGTTTGGACATTGAGTGTGGAGTCCCCCAGGGGTCAGTGTTGGGTCCTAAACTGTTTATCATCTATATCAATGACATATGTAAAGTATCACAAATGCGGAAATTCATACTATTTGCAGATGACACAAATATATTTTATTCTGGTGAGAATTTACAGCAACCTTTGGACAACATTACCTCAGAGTTTGACAAAATTAAGAAATGGTTTGACAACAAGTTATCATTAAACTTAAACAAAACAAAAATTATGGTATTTGGAAAAAATAAAAACAATCAAGCACAGGTACAGATTGAGGGTGTAAACATTGAAAGAGTACATGAAACTAAATTTCTCGGGGTAATCATAGATGACAAGGTTTGCTGGAAA
>NC_084594.1:4161974-4229099 GCF_033807715.1 Cololabis saira
TCACCACGTTAACACTTTTGAAAGAGAAAAGTAATGCGCGTAGTCGCAGGATAGAGACGCACATTTTGATGTATAACACACCTGGGTGCACGTTACGGTTCGGGCCGTATTAATTCTCGAAGGAATGGCTCATATTGCTCCAAAATTACGCGATTAATTCAGAATGTTTAAAATGGCCGACTTCCTGTTCGGTTTCGGCCATGGCGCCAAGAGACTTTTCTTTAAGTTGCGACATGATACAGGTGTGTACCGATTTTCGTTCATGTACGTCACACCGTATTCTGGGGCTTGAGGCGCAAAGTTTTTTCGGTCTGAACAGACCAGATGAAGAGTGGGCGCGCTTTTTGGCGTCTAGCGTCGCCACGGTAACGCTTTTGAAAGAGAAAAGTAATGCGTGTTGTCGCAGGATGGAGACGCACATTTTGATGTATAACACACTTGGGGGCACGTTACGGTTCGGGCTGTATTAACTGCCGAAGGAATGGCATAAATTGCGCCAAAGTGACACGTTTAATTCAAAATGGCTGACTTCCTGTTCGGTTTCGGCCATGTCGCTAAGAGACTTTTCTTTAAGTTGTGTACTGATACAGGTGTGTAGCGATTTTCGTGCATGTACGTCAAACCGTATTGTGGGGCTTGAGTCACAAAGTTTTCAAGGGGGCGCTGTTGAGCCATTTTGCCACGCCCATTAATGTAAACCATTAAATATCAAATTTTTCGGCAGGCCTGACTTGCATGCAAAATTTGGTGACTTTTTGGGCACGTTTAGGGGGGCAAAAAGGCCCTCCTTTCGTCAGAAGAAAAAGAAAAAGAAAAAAAATTCCTACAGATACAATAGGGCCTTCGCACTGAAGGTGCTCGGGCCCTAATAATAATAATGACTTGGATTTATATAGCGCCCTTCAAGGCACCCAGAGCGCTTTACAGAAATCATTATTCATCCATACACATTCTCTCTGGTGGTGGTAGCTACATTTGTAGCCACAGCTGCCCTGGGGCAGACTGACGGAAGCGTGGCTGCCATATTGCGCCTAACGGCCCCTCCGACCACCACCAACATTCATACACATTCAAACACATTCACACGGGGCAAGGTGGGTAAGGTGTCTTGCCCAAGGACACTACGACAGCAAACTGGGACAGAGCGGGATTCGAACCGCCGACCTTCTGATCATTGGACAACCCGCTCTACCACCTGAGCTACTGCCGCCCCATACTGTATTATACTGTATTTATATTATATTTACTGATAATTTTGCTTGAATTGGACTGAATGTACAGTATTATAAATCATTGAACGAATTAGGAATCGGACCAAACACAATTGGACTTGAATTGAACTTGAAATGCCCTGAGAAGACCCGCAGACACCCATTTTCTGAGGTCACCCATCCGGACCCCTGTGCCTCCAAGTTCTGTCCATGAAAGTAATGAACAGAATCTGGGACAAAGGGCGGCCTTGGCGGAGTCCAACCCCCATGGGGGAAACAAGTCCAACTTACGGCGCTACGGTGGACTGAGCTCTGCCACCGGGTGTAGAGGGACCGGACAGTCCGTATAAGGCAGGGGTCGGCAACCCAAAATATGTCTGAAAAGTCTTGTATCAGCCTTAGAATGAAGGCAACACATGCTGCATGTTTCTATATTAGTTAGAACTGGGAGAAGATTTTTTTTTTCATTATGCACTTCGAGAAAAAAATTGAAATGTTGAGAAAAAAGTCGAAATGTCGTGAAAAAAGTGGAAATGTTAAGAAAAAAGTCGATATGTCGTGAAAAAAGTCGAAATGTAGAGAAAAAAGTGGAAATTTCGAGAAAAAAGTCGAAATGTTGTGAAAAAAGTCGAAATGTCGAGAAAAAAGTCGAAATTTTGAGAATAAAGTCGAAATTTCGAGAAAAAAGTCGAAATGTTGAGAAAAAAGTTGAAATTTCGAGAAAAAAGTTGAAATGTCGAGAAAAAAGTTGAAATGTTGAGAAAAAAGTCGAAATGTCGTGAAAAAAGTCGAAATGTCGAGAAAAAAGTTGAAATTTCGAGAAAAAAGTTGAAATGTCGAGAAAAAAGTCGAAATGTCGAGGAAATAGTCAAAATTTCGTGAACAAAGTCGAAATGTCGAGATACATTTTGAAATGTCGTGAAAAAAGTCGAAATGTCGAGGAAATAGTCAAAATTTCGTGAACAAAGTCGAAATGTCAAGATTAATGTTGAAGTACAATCTCGAGAAAAAAGTCGAAATGTCGAGAAAAAAGTAAAAATTTCGAGAAAAAGTCGAAATGTCAAGATTAAAAAGGACAGGAAGAAAAAAAGAGAAAAAAAGAAGAAAAAAAGAGAAAAAAAGGTAAAATAAATGTCAAACATTTTTGAAAAATCTCCAGGAGCCACTAGGGCGGCGGTAGGAAGCCCTGGTATAAGGGATTACAACACCCTATACTCCTGGAGAACCCCCACACAAGTCCCTGAGGGTCAAATGCCTTCTCCAAGTCCACATGTAATCTGGTTGAACAAACTCCTATGCCCCTTCCACGACCCCACTGATGGTGTAGAGTTGGTCCACCGTCCCACAGCCAGGCATAAATCCGCCGGACCCTCCTCTCCAGGACCCATGAGTAGACTTTCCCAGGGAGGCTGAGGACTGTGGTCCCTCTGTAGTTGGAGCACGCTTCTATAAGAGAGATACAACCAGTACTGGAGTTGAGGGGGGATGAGGGGGGATGGCATCCCCCCTGAAATAAAAACGGTCCAAATCATCCCCCCTGAAATAATAACGGTCCAAATCATCCCCCCTGAAATAAAAACGGTCCAAATCATCCCCCCTGTAAAACTCCCATCCCTCCTTTCCATCCCTTATGTCATTTCATCAATGAATGTGGTTTTACTTACCGTCTGAAACCCGGGTCTGGATCTCCATTCTCAGGCCCAGTGGCCACAGCGAACAACACCAAAGCTTAAATGGCTGCAGTGGCCGCCCCTCCGTCACGGATCTGCTGACTCAGCTCCAACTCTGCAGAGTAAATGCTTGTTTGCTTTAATGAAGTTCAAAGAGCCTTAACTTTTACAAGGATGTGAGGCCGGCTGGATCTGCGCTGCAGAGACGAGCCCGGAGGAGGATGTGTGCACACTGTAATTATGTTTGAGATGGGAAATAATAAGTGGCACTGGAGAAGCGCGGGAGGTGAGCTGAGGACCGGAGCCGTCTGGAAGATTACAGGCCCACGTCAAACACTCGCTTCAATCACAGGCTGAACGGCAGGAAAGTGTCTGCTGTTTACAGAGTTTTACTCAGTGTGAAGGGGATGAGGAGATACGACGAGGCCAGCACAGTTTTATCAACAAATATCCAGGTTGTTGATGGAAAAACTGAGTAAAGCACATATTTTTTATTGTGAACTTTAAGAATGGATTTCTGAGTGTGTGAAAGGCTTTTTGTGAAGACCATCATGTTAGGAGATAAGACACAATCGAGGCCAAGAAAACTGGGTATTACTGGCTGTATATCTGTACCCTACTCAATCCTCAGGCCAAGGATTGTTCAGAAACCACAGAATAAAGGTTCTGCGTGGGCTTTGAAGTCCCCTGACCTGAAGGGGCGTCTGAAGGATGAGCCGATGAGCATTTACCTCAGAATCTGAAGCATCTAGGCCGTCAGGTCAACCACGTAAATGTCTTTAGAAAGAGGATATCGCTCCCACCTCCTCTGTGTAAATTCTTTTCACTTTAAAAAAAAAAGAGCTATTTTATGTTAAGCATAGGATAAAAGTTTGAACTCGGATTTTTGGGAAGTATTTTCACGATTGTTATTTTAATAGCGAGACTATTTCCAGCGGCGCCTGTGTCGAGGAGCGCTTCGGACGCGTCACGTGATCGCGCTGGACCAATAACAGCGGGCTCTGATGTAAACAAATCTGACGTCATACAATGTGGACGCAACCTCGGCTTCCCAAATATGTACAAAAATACAATATACTGAGCCGAAAAGTGCACAAAAATGAGTAAAAACAGTGTTATATGATGCCACAATGAAGATGAATTATAAACTAAAGTGAAATAATAAAAATTGCCCATAATGTGATTTTGTTTTTATCATTGTGTTTTATCATCATCTTTATCATTAGACATCTCTATGCAACACTATCCCATTAATGTCACGACCATGATAATATACCTAACCTCAAGTTAATATAAAACCCTTATGTATAGCACATGCAAAGTATATTTATTTGGGGCTGTTTCGGCATATCTTGATTGAATTTAAATTAATAACAATCATGGCCCTGTCAGTGAAATGGATTTGATATACTTACTTAACTACACCTACAGGACTGTGTCAGAAAATTTGAATATTGTGATAAAGTTCTTTATTTTCTGTAATGCAATTAAAAAAACAAAAATGTCATACATTCTGGATTCATTACAAATCAACTGAAATATTGCAAGCCTTTTATTATTTTAATATTGCTGATCATGGTTTACAGTTTAAGAAAACTCAAATATCCTATCTCAAAAAATTAGAATATTCTGGGAATCTTAATCTTAAACTGTAAGCCCGTTAAATAGTCCTATTAAAATAACGATCGTGAAAATACTTCCCAAAAACCCGAGTTCACACTTTTATCCTATGCTTAACATGAATAGCTCTTTCTTTTAAAGTGAAAAGAATTTACACCCAGGAGGTGGGAGCGAGATGAAACGAAAAGGTGGGTGACCTGATGGCCTAATCTGAAGCATCTGTGTGTCAGATCATGTGATCGCACGCGTCATCGTGCATGAAGGAAAAGCATCAGAGCTCCTACGCTGGCGAAAAAAAGCCAGTCCAAGGGATGCAAATACCTGCAATTCAATTCAATTTTATTTATGAAGCGTCTATTACAAAAGAAGTTGTCTCTAGGTGTTTTCCAGAGGCCCAGAACATAAACCCCGAGCAGTTATTACATAATATAATGTAAACAATGGCAGGTAAACTTGAGAAATAAATGTATTTCACAATAATAAGAAGAATTTAATGTTTCTTCTAATTGCATTCTAATTGCATTGGTTTTGATAAATAGTTTTATTCACAGATGGATGCAGGTGAAACTCAAACTCAGAGGGACATGACTTTTGTATGAACAACTAAAGTGACAAAAATATAAAATGTATCATCAGTCCAAGTCAGGATTGTTCTTAAAGTGCAAGAAAGATACCAACAAAAAGTGAAAAGTGGATTTGGTCCACAAACAAACAAACATCGCTCAGTGCGTCAGGTAACCAGACTCATCAAATATTAGCATACCTTTGCAAATGTATACTTTCCATATTATAAAGTGCAGCTCAAAAGACCTCAAATGATCAGGAAAAACAGTGACCACCATGTTCCATTGCCTGAAAGTGGGTCACTGGAGCCCCCCTCTGGAGCCAGGCCTGGGGGCCAGGCCCGCACCCATGGGGCCCAGCTGGCAGAGCCGTCTGGGAGATTTGCGAGGCCCTGTGCGAAATGGTCAGGGCGGGCCCTAGCGAAATTTTTGGTTTTTTCGGGTCGGATCGGGTGTCTATATGCGCAATTTTAACTCTCCAATTATCAAAATACTGGATACCTTCCCCTGCCTCATCATCATCTCTTGCCTCGACGCGGCGCCCCACGGCTGCTTGAGACCCCGTTGGATCGGGGATTTTTGTAACAGATTTATCAAAAGTGCCTTCAGAGAGGCATTAAACTCTTCCATTTTCTTTTGTTTTTTTCTTTTTTCATCCCCTGATGGAAATTTCCTGAATCTGTCTCGTTCTCTCGACATTGTGTGACAGTTTGTTCCAACTCCACCGTCTGGATCAGAGCAGCTTGTGTCTGCGCTTGGTCTGATCAGTTGTATTGAACAACAGACACGCGCATCATTGCACATATATTTATTGATATGCACAGACTAGTACACATTTAGGTTTGTAATGGAACGTGACTGTTGATATTTATAAGGGAAAAAAAAGAGAACGAAAAAAAAAAATACAATTTTTTTTTTTTTCCAAAAACGGCCCATAGCGCGAGGCCCCTTGGGGCGCGAGGCCCCGTGCGGTCGCACGGTTCGCACACCCCTTGCGGCGGCCCTGCCAGCTGGACACAGCCCCGAAAGGCCATGTGGGTCCCCCTTTGAGGAACCTCCTCCAACCCACCAATACGCCTTCCCACGAAGAAGCATGGCCTTTAAGTCGGAGGTGGTCTCTACGATCTCCGGGGCTGAGGTCACCGATGTGGTTGAGAAGCTCCCAGGTGTCAAGGCACCGCGGCTGGGTGAGATCTGAGCTCCATAAGGCTCTGGATGTAGTGGGGCAGTCTTGGTTGGCACACTTGTGCAACATCACGTTGACATTGGCGACAGTTCCCCTGGAAATGGCCGACTGGGGTGGTTGTATCCAGTACTGGAGTTGTAAAATAAATCAGGGGGGATGGTTGATTTTATCATATGGGGACAGATAATTTGTGCTGATTACAAATAATATAATATATTACAAATAATAGCAGTGACCAAAACACCTGCAGAAATACTGCAGGAATGACATAGCAGCAGTTAAATGCAGCCTTCTGTAAGCTTTAAATATCCACTGGGCTTACATCAAATACATCAAAACACAACAATAAAAAACACTTTTCTGAACTTATCAATATGACTCTGTCCTTCACAGGATAAGTCAAATGGATCACTGCAAAAACTCAAAATCTTAACAAGAATATTTGTCTTATTTCTAGTTAAAATGTCTCATTTTAGTAAAAAATTCTCATTACACTTAAAACAAGACACATCACTTGAAAAAACAACAATTTTCACCTGTTTCAAGTAGATTTTCACTTGAAATAAGTAGAAAAATCTGTCAGTGGAACAAGATTTTTTTGCTTGTAATGAGAAGATAAATCTTGTTCCACTGGCAGATTTTTCTACTTATTTCAAGTGAAAATTTACTTGAAACAGGTGAAAATTGTCAAATAAGTTATTTTTCTGGTGATGACTCTAAATGTTGAAATAGCAGTAAAACCACATTCATTGATGAAATGACATAAGGGATGGAAAGGAGGGATGGCAGTTTTACAGGGGGGATGAATTGGACCGTTTTTATTTCAGGGGGGGATGCCGTCCCCCCTCATCCCCCCTCCTCCCTCCTCAACTCCAGTAATGGTTGTTTCTGTCATGTTCTTAGTAGTAATAGTTAGTTTAGTCACATCAGAAATCTGCTGGACCACAAGAGGGCGCCACGTTCATGCTCTATGAGAGCAGGCAGGACTGGGAGAGAGATGATGATAGGCAAAGATGAAGAGAGAAAAGAGAAGAAAATACCCAGACAAAGCTAGAGGACGAAACGGGGCGTCATTAAAGCGGAGGAGATAAGACGAAGATGAGGAGGATAAGAGACAAAGAGGAGTAAACAAATTGCACAAAGATATGATTAGTGAGGGACGCAGATTGTTCCTTCTCATCTAAATTCCTTTCTGATCATTTAAATATAACTCGTATTTATTCTAAATCATGTGCATATATTCCCTCTGACTCGGGAGAAGATGGAGCTTCACAAACACACGTTAACAGACGTTCATGCTCCGGTTTGACACCGACGGGCAGAACCTAAAACCACAGCCTCATTTAGCCAGAACTGGGTTCAGTTTCCAAAATGTCTCTGACGTCCAAACATAGGAAACTCAAAAACTGGAGAAAATCCCCACAAGAGGCCTGTCCAACATGCAGAAGTGTCTTCAGTATTCACATTCATTACTCAGGTGGAAGTATAGATACTAGAGTTTAAAAATACTCCTGTAGAAGAAGTTTCTTACTCAAGTAAAAGTATAAAAGTACTGGTTTCAAAACTACTTAAAGTATAAAAGTAAAAGTAATGGTGTCAAGTAACGAAGAGGAAGGGAAGAAGGAAGGAGAGAGCAGGAGGAAAGAAGGAAGGAAGGAAGGAAGGAAGGAAGGAAGGAAGGAAGGAAGGAAGGAAGGAAGGAAGGAAGGAAGGAAGGAAGGAAGGAGGAAGGAAGGAAGGAAGGAAGGAAGGAAGGAAGGAAGGAAGGAAGGAAGGAAGGAAGGAAGGAAGGAAGGAAGGAAGGAAGGAAGGAAGGAAGGAAGGAAGGAAGGAAGGAAGGAAGAAACTACTTAAAGTATAAAAGTAAAAGTAATATAAGGGGGAAAAAAGCCATTAAGGACAAAAGCCATTGGGAGGGAACGGATGTAAGAACAAAACTGGACAAGAACATCTGAAACAACCACAACCAAATTCACTCTATCCGGATGGAGCAATTTAACTGGATAGTTTTTATTAAAGGCCGAAATGAAATAGAGTAACGAGGCTGTTTTTAAAATGTAAGGAGTAAAAAGTACAGATAATTGTGTAAAAAATGTAAGGAGTAAAAGTAAAAAGTCGTCTTAAAAATAATTACTCCAGTGAAGTATAGATAACCAAAATTTCTACTTAAGTAAGGTAACAAAGTATTTGTACTTCATTACTTGACACCTCTGTCCCCGGGACACGAGCGTAGTCTCCGTGACCTCAGATGACTTCAGCAGTGCACACTAGATGATCAGTTCAATCAATAAAATCAGCACTTTTTATTAGTGAATCTGAAAAGTGGGTCAGTCAAAACGAATCCTGCACAACAAAGTCATGTGATTTCAGTCGAAGACGCTCAAATGTGAGTGAAACAGATCTCCATCTGTAAACAGAACAAAAGCAAAAAAAAAAACAATTCAAAAGTACAACCCTCTTCCTTCAGACCTGTCTCTGAAGCCACAACTCCAAATCACACGAGCTGGCAAACAAAACAGGAAAGAAAAGGAAGAATTTGAAGTCCTGTTGAAGCTGTGATGGATAACAGTCTTAGCACGCTGCTCCATCCGCCGGTCATTCATATTCTTCCTCTTGATATCAGAAAATGTAATTAAATGCTGTAGGTGTGTGAAGAGAAGTTCAGATAATATCGCAGACGGATGCTTCAGAGCCATAACGTCCAGATGAATTTATCTGAGATCGATATTTAACATGCTGATTCAAAGGTCAAATCATTTTACATTCCAGCTGCGTATCATTCTGTTTATAATGAGAACAAGAGTTAGAAACATTTTAACCACGTCTGCTTCAAAATGAATCACTTAACCCTTGTGCTGTAAGGAAGGAGGAAGAGAAGAAGGGAGGAAAAAAGGAAGGAAGGAAGGAAGGAAGGAAGGAAGGAAGGAAGGAAGGAAGGAAGGAAGGAAGGAAGGAAGGAAGGAAGGAAGGAAGGAAGGAAGGAAGGAAGGAAGGAAGGAAGGAAGGAAGGAAAGAAGGAAGGGAGAAAACAAGGAAAGATGAAAGGAAGGTAGAAAATAGGAAGGGAAGAAGGAAGGAGAGAGCAGGAGGAAAGAAGGAAGGAAGGGAAAAAGAAGGAAGGAAGGAAGGAAGGAAGGAAGGAAGGAAGGAAGGAAGGAAGGAAGGAAGGAAGGAAGGAAGGAAGGAAGGAAGGAAGGAAGGAAGGAAATAAGGAAGGGAGAAAACAAGGAAAGAAGGAAGGAAGGTAGAAAAAAGGAAGGGAAGAAGGAAGGAAGGAAGGAAGGAAGGAAGGAAGGAAGGAAGGAAGGAAGGAAGGAAGGAAGGAAGGAAGGAAGGAAGGAAGGAAGGGACGAAAGAAGGAAGGAACGAAGGAAGGAAGGAAGGGAAAAAGGAAGGAAGGAAGGAAATAAGGAAGGGAGGGATGAGGGCCGATCCAAAAATCAACACTCCATCGACTTCCTTTGAGCTCTCTAATGCTTTCAGGTTGACCCTCGATGGACGTGGTGTTTTGATGTTTAATCCCACCGGGGCTGCCGTCTACGTGCCTTAGTTTCACAGAGGATTCTCTCTCCACCTCTACATCCACGTCTGGCTTCCCCGGGAAACCATTTGTCAGGTTTTCATCCCAGCGCTTGTGACACTTCTCCGCCTCCTCCGCTAAAGTTCTCTCATCATTTTCACCTGTTATGTTATTCAGTTTTTCTTTTCAGTTTGTTCAGAGTGTGTCCCCTGGATGTTTAGGGCGCCGTTCTCCGTGCGCTCGTCACCGTGGGTGGAAGAGGGGGCGGAGGGCCAACACGCACAAACATACTTTTTAATCCCACACCAGCTTCTTTTTTTTTTTTTTTTACCAACTCAAATCAGAAAATGTGAGAAATGCAAGAATACAACCACTTACTCTGACTTTGATCTCTTTTCAAACACGTTGGACACAACCCAGTTTTGCTTTACGGGCCTGCAGAACATTAAAGAACCTTAATAATGAGGGGAAAGAAAGAAGGGGGAGGATTTGGTACAAAAGAAAAGCAGCAAAACCTTCGAGGAGCAAAGCTGGACAAATGTTCCAGTATCATTTAAATTTAGCAACAGCGTTCCCCTAAGAAGGAATATGCTCATTAATGTTCCTATACTGCATAATACACTTCAATAATTGAAGAATCTTTGTAGTGCAAAGGTGGTACCCTGCTTTTGACACATGAGTGTTATTCTGAAAGGAAACAGATGACCAAAGGTGGAAAAGGACCATCAAGGTTTTATGGGCAACAGGTTCAAATCTGGATCTGAGGTTATACCGGGTCGTTTACACATCTGTCACGGGAGCCTTAATGCTGAAAAGTACATGAGATGTCACATAAACACAGGCTGACTTCAAAAATGACCTATTTTCCATCTTTTTCATTTTCAACACGTTAAAAAAGCATAGCAGAGGAAGAGGAGGAAGCTGGCGCTGCTCTGGACTGGCTGGCTGCGGTGCTGATCTGCTTTGAAACCAAAAACTGCAACAAGAACCCCCTCGTAGGAGCACCTTAACACAGGAAGAGTGAGACGGCTCACTATTCCAGAGTGCATTTAGGGTTTATAAACAGAAATGGCAACATGTAAAGTGGTAAAAGAAAGAAAAGAAAGAAAGAAAGAAAATATGCGTTGTTTTTTTTTTTATCCATCCATTTTCTATATCCACTCAATCCCATCCAGGGTCGCGGGGGGGTCGGCCCAATGAAGGCAAGAAAGGAACATGGAAACACCATGCAGACAGACGGCTGCAGGGATTCAAACCAAGAACCTTTTTGTTGTGAGGCAACAGTGTTAACCACTAAGCCACCGTGCCGCCCATTATTTGTTTCATTAAATATCAAATCAGAGCAATCATTTCCAGATTGTGCCAGATTTTTCTCTAAATTTGGTGCTGTATTGCCCGAACCCCCGACCCCCAACCCCTAACCCTAAAACCCCTAACCCTAATCCTAACCCCCAACCCCTAACCCTAAAACCCCTAACCCTAATCCTAACCCCCAACCCCTAACTCTAAAACCCCTAACCCTAATCCTAACTCCCAACCCCTAACCCTAAAACTCCCAAACCAAACTCCCAACCTATCCCCAACCCCTAACCCTTACTTTCGACCCCTAACCTTTAATCCTACAACCCCTACCCTAATCCTAACTCCCAACCCCTAAACCTAACCCCCAACCTATCCCCAACCCCTAACCCTAAGTTTCGACCCCTAACCCTAACCTTTAATCCTAAAACCCCTACCCTAATCCTAACTCCCAACCCCTAACCCTAAAACTCCCAAACCAAACTCCCAACCTATCCCCAACCCCTAACCCTTACTTTTGACCCCTAACCCTAACCTTTAATCCTAAAACCCCTACCCTAATCCTAACTCCCAACCCCTACCCCTAACCCCCAACCTATCCCCAACCCCTAACCCTAACTTTTGACCCCTAACCCTAACCTTTAATCCTAAAACCCCTACCCTAATCCTAACTCCCAACCCCTAACCCTAACCCCCAACCTATCCCCAACCCCTAACCCTAACTTTTGACCCCTAAACCTAACCTTTAGTCCTAAAACCCCTACCCTAATCCTAAATCCCAACCCTTAACCCTAACCCCCAACCCATCCCCAACCCCTAACCCTAACTTTTGACCCCTAACCCTAACCTTTAATCCTAAAACCCCTACCCTAATCCTAAATCCCAACCCCTAACCCTAACCCCCAACCTATCCCCAACCCCTAACCCTAACTTTTGACCCCTAAACCTAACCTTTAGTCCTAAAACCCCTACCCTAATCCTAAATCCCAACCCTTAACCCTAACCCCCAACCCATCCCCAACCCCCAACCCATCCCCAATCCCAACCCCAACCCCTCACATACTTTCTAGACATACCCAGCTGATGCGTTACTAAGAGCGTGAAAAAATACAATCTAGGGTGACTAAACATTGCAATTACACATAAAAGTTTTCTTGTTTTGTTTCTTTCTTTCTTTTTGTAGTACAAATCTGCTACGAATCAGCAGCCAGTGAAAATGCTGCAGGGAAGCGTTGGCCACTGAAGACTGGACCGACATCAGTTTCTTGCAACAGGAGCTTGTTGTTTTTTGCCACTAGGTGGTGCTGTCCTGCTGTCCAAGTTCCTGCCGTGTCTCTGCAGGCCTGTGAATGCTGCTTCTTCATGCCAGGGTGTGTTTATTTGTATATTTTTGCATTTGAAAGTCCCTGAAATTGCCTGAAAAAAATCAGGCCAGCAGTCAGAGACCTCTTTCAAAGAAGCTCTTTTATTGGAGAGCTTTTCCTACAATTTGGTTCAATCTTGATTCTAATTATGTTGGTTGACTGGAACGTTGCCCAGAAGTTTAGACCTTGATTTATATTTGTGTTATTGTAATGTTTTTGTTAAATTGCAGTTTATGTGGTGCTTGTGGTGAAGTGCTTTGTAACATGTTTATTCATGTCTTGTATTCAGTATTAATGTATTTAGGTTGCTTGGTGACCTGTCCAGGGTTAAGGTTAAGGGTTAGGGTTGGTGTTAGGGTTAGGGGTTGAGGGTTGGGGATGGGTGTTAGGGGTTAGGGTTACAGTTAAGGGTTATAGTTGGAGTTAGGGCTAGGGGTTGAGGGTTGGAGTTACGGTTTGGGTTAGAGGTTGGGGATTAGGGTTAGATTTGAGAGTCGTGATAAATCCCTGAGCAGATCCCTCTGACCCTGAATAGTCTAGCTAGAGGATGGATGGATTATTAAATCTCCATTTAGTAAGAATGAGCACAGTAAGCACAGAAAGGCCTTAGATGATTAAATGGATTTAACTATTGGGTGAAAATCTATTTTTGCACCCGATTCTTCCATTAACATGTAAAATAGTCAAGTCCAAAGCAGGTATTACTCATTCAGCAATTAATAGTTTGTTTTTGGTACCGCTGGGCTGTGATAACGATGTGATACATGATATTGTGTAGGCGTGTGCTATCTCTGTTTGCAGAAGTGAATAGTTGATGCTGACCTGATCTCACAGAGATTTAACATCACATGACAACGGTAAGATATCGCTCTCACTTCGCTGGTTAACCTGCAGGCGAACACACACCGACCGGCTCAGTGATATCACCGAGAGGCATTTACTCGTTCACTTGTAGTAACACAGCTCTTATTCAGAAAGGAGTATTGTCTTCCCACCCTTCTGTTTCGTATGAACATGCTCTTAGCGTAGTGCAGGGCTCAGTTTACTCGTTGCTGCTAATTTGAGATTATCAGTCCCTGAAGCGTGAGACACAACGAGGATGAGAAAACGTCTCGGGCTGGAGGAGAACGCCTCTGCGGCCCGAAGATCCCCATCTGCTTCCCCAATACTTTCAGAGCAGACGAGCTGCACAATGGGACTGGCTTTAGCTTCAGTTTGGCTCGCTGTGATAAACCTCTTAACCGGTGGCTGGAAACACTGTGAATAAAAAGCTCCCGGCATTGTTCAGCTGAACAACTTCCTCTGCTGGATTCCATCTCCCTGGGCTGGACCACGATCCAGGACAGGAGTGAAGCTTTTCTTTTTTTTTCTACCTTGTCTGCACACATATTAATGGTTGATACCATGCTGGTAAAAACCTAAGGCATATATATGTGCATTATTACTATATTTAATATATATATATATATATATATATATATATATATATATATATATATATATATATATATATATATATATATATATATATATATATATATATATATATGCACACATACGCATACACATACATATAAATACACATACAAACCCAGTGATTTTTTTTTTTTGGGGGGGTGGGTGGGGGGGTGACATCCACTGCCAATCCAGGAAGCAGGAACACATGTCGAGCACTGGAAATCTGTAACAAAAACCACAACCGAAACACAAAACCGACACGGAGCCAACCAAAACACGAGCAGCGATCGACCCAAATCCCGAGATCCGATCACAGTCTAAGCTAAGCTTAATCGGAATAAATCACTAACTAACTAACTAACTAAGCTACCGCTAACTAACCCCAAAACTACAGAGCAAGCAATGCAGGGGAACAAGCCAGTGTGTATGTCTATGTGTGTGTGTATGTGTGTGTATACGTGCGTGTGTATGTACATGTCTGTGTGTCTATGTGCGTGTGTGTGTGTGTGTGTGTTTGTGTGTATATGTATATGACTGAGTGGCTGTATGTGTGTGTATATGTGCATGTATATATATATATATATATATATATATATATATATATAATGTATATATATATATATGTGTGTGTGTGTGTGTGTGTGTGTGTGTGTGTGTGTGTGTGTGTGTGTGTGTGTGTGTGTGTGTGTGTGTGTGTGTGTGTGTGTGTGTTTGTGTGTATATGTATATGACTGAGTGGCTGTATGTGTGTGTATATGTGCATGTATATATATATATATATATGTGTGTGTGTGTGTGTGTGTGTGTGTGTGTGTGTGTGTGTGTGTGTGTGTGTGTGTGTGTGTGTGTGTGTGTGTGTGTGTGTGTGTGTGTGTGTGTTTAATAATCCTATCAAAGCTGCACTGACCGGACAGACCGGTGAATGGTGAATGTGAACAGAGGATTCCTGTGATAAAGAGAGAGAGAGAGAGAGAGAGGTGGAGCCCTCAGAGGAGAGAAGTCGATCCAAGATCCGGTGTGTGATCATCATCTCGATGGGACGGCCAAAGTGGCGCGCGGCTTATTAAGGGGATCGCCACAGGAGAGCGAGTCGATCACAGAGCCAGCTGGAGCTTCATCAAAGCTGCTGGAGTGGAGGGAGTGAATGAAACGAATCAGTGAAATGTTGGTGAAGAAAAACACTTCTGATGGCCAAAAGCTTGTATAAATATGTCACTAATACAGCACATTTACAGCAAACAAATGTAAAAATATCAAAAAAATCATCATCTGTTACACAAAGGCCACGGTTACATGATGTTTTTTAATTCGGAATTAATTATTCTGAATTAAATAATTCAGAATTAAACTACTTTCCTTCGAGTTTACATGGAAATAGTGATTCCGATTTGAAGTTTACATGGAAAAGACGTTCGTTCGGCTTTATCCAATTCCGCTTAAAGCCTGAGCTATGGTTCTGCGTCAAAACAACGCCGTGCCTACGCCGTAGGGTGCGCGTCAACGCGCAACCCACACCGTCACTGACACCGTCACTGACGTGCACCTCCCAAAAATTGTAACTACGCATCGAGGCGACCAAACGCAGACGAGAGGGCTGTGATTGGTTCGCTTGGTAGCAACGCATTTTTTTTTGTTTTGTTTTTTTGCACAATAGTTCAATTCAATTCAATTTTATTTATATAGCGTCTAATACAACAAAAGTTGTCTCTAGATGCTTTCCGGAGACCCAGAACATAAACCCCTGAGCAATTATTACATAAACAATGGCAGGTAAAAACTCCCCTAGTGGGAGAAAAGTCTAAGCCAAACAGTGGCAAGAAAAACTCCCCTTTAGGAGGGAAGAAACCTGGACCAGGACCAGGATCATAAGGGGGGACCCTCCTGCCGAGGGCCACACTGGGGGTCGGGGACGGCAACAGCACAACAGGCAGGTGGAAGCAGCAGCGGGATGACCAGGGGTGGGTACCGCAGGCCAGCACGCAGCTCCCGAAGCTCCGGCCCAATCAGCAAGTCCCAGGTTAGGTGCAGGGTCGGGGAAAGGTTGAGAAGGGGCAGGTCCAGGGAGAGGAGTCTTGATGGACAAACCTCTCCCCCGCCTGACCGGGCCGTTACCCTGCCCCTCTCACTCCCACGCTGCAGGTTCCGGTGTTGTGCATTCAGAGATGCTCTTCGCCACCGGCAGTGGATGCTGCAACATGGACAAAAGAGAGTTGTCCTTATCTCTTTGATTCACTGTGACCGGAAAAGTTGGATAAACCATTCAGGAGATTGGGACCTAGTGGTCGCGGGGGGTACTGCACCGCAGCGAAATGGAGTGATGGAGAAGTCCAAAGGGTTCATGACGGCGTCACGGCGACGGTGTGTGCTCTGCGTTGGTGTAGTGCAGAACCATAATTTAGGCTTAAGGTCTGGGGGTTGGGAAGGGTTCTGATTGGATAGGGCGGCGGACCGGAAGTTACGTCTCCCGGAAATTACGTTTACCGAAAGAAAACAAACTTAGCCGCTACAACTTTGAAAAGCTCACAATTTTGATGTTTACTGTTTCCATCTGTTCTTTTAATTATTTCCAGGTCCTCCAAGCTATTTAATAAATAAATGGTCTCTGCTCTTGACCAGCGTTTACTGCGTGCTGCCATCTTGAAACTTTGTTTGGAAAACAAGCCCAACGCGGAATAAAAGCGCCATAGAGACAGACGGGCGAGGGAACAAGCAGAAAGAAAGACCGGAATTAATTTAAAGAGGAATGAGTGTATGGATGATCAGAATTATTCTATTCGGATTTAAAATAGGAATAAACCAGCCACTTACTTCGGAATTAAGTTTAATTCGGAATGGCCATTTTCATTCCGAATTAGGTGTTTTACATGGTCATTTTTAATCATTTTAAATCAGATTTAATTTTAATTCTGAATTAAAGAGGAATTAAACGTCCCATGTAAACGCACTGAAAGTAAAAGATTCACTGAATAACAAGGCATTGTACAATATATTTTATATAACAGTATGATTGTGCCATATCTGACCTATTGCATTGAAGTATTCTTGAATTAGTGGACCACAGAATTCTGCAAATTATGTGGAAAGCTCATTAGAAAATTTTGACAATCAATGTACAGAACAAATGTGAAAAAAGAGAAAATAAGTATAACTTGAAAGGAACAGAGATCTTTAAAAAAAAAAAGAAATTCAGGACAAAATTAATGGAACGTTGTGTTTCTGTGAAAGGTATCAGTTTATGGAACAATCTGGATACAGAAGCTAAAGAATCCAAATCCAACATTACATTTAAAAGAATAATAAAAGCCAGTTTGATGAAGAAATATCATGATAATTACAAAAATCAGTTTCCATGTTCCTCTGGGTGAAGTTGAAGTTGAACAAACCTGTAGCTGTAATCTTTGTGCCGGTGCAGCTGTGACCCCCGGCGTGGGTGCGACGGAGAACCGTGTCGTCAGATTAGCTGCTCGGGTTCTCGTCCGCAGCGAGACGACGCCAACAGAACAAGATCATTAGCAAAAGGCAGAGATGGAATCCCACCCAGCTGGATCTCCTCCACGCCTGGCGGCACCAGGAGGTTCTGTCTGTAAATGTTGCAGAATCAGAGACACATGGCAACGCCGATGGAGTTCAAGTCCAACCAGGAAACAATCCAGTTTCCTTCCAGCAAGATGAACCAGACCGTCCCGCTGTTTGTGCAGGAACTGAACAGCTCAGAAAGGAGCCAGGATTGATTATAGTCCATGTTCCAGACCAGATGTCAGCACCACTCAAGGTGACAAACTTGCTTATCATTTTTGAAAAGATCCATGTCTGTAGATGATATTCTGGTATGTATGGAGCCAAATCAAGGCCAAAAGTTTTGCTAATTTGAAAATAAAATTTGAACCTGAAATTTTTTTTTTACAGTTTCAATTTTATTTTTTTCAGTATCAGATCTTTTTTTCAGTTTCAAATCTTTTTATTTCAGTTTCAAATCTCTTTTTCAGTTTCAAATCTTTTTTTTTCAGTTTCACGTCTTTTTTTCAGTTTCACTTCTTTTTTTTTCAGTTTCAAATTTTTTTTTCAGGTTCAGACTTTTGGCCCGGATCTGGCGTGGGGGGCGTGGCATCAACTGAGAGGGGCGTGGCATCAACTGAGAGGGGCGTGGCATCATGAGTGACAGCAGAACAGAGAAGGCGGGGGACGTTCCTCAGTCCTGTTGCCTTCAGGAAACGTAGGTTGCAGAAGTTATCAGTAGAAGTTTGATTCAACACTGTATATACACCATATTCACGTGATTGGCAGTGGAAAAAACGGATATTAGTGACACATTTCTGTTTAAAAAGCTGTTTTAGACCGTATTTGGCACCAATCGCAGTATAAAAGCAATAAACTATGCCAGACTGTACAGTTCAACAGCCACACTTTAAAGTTTGACATTTCCCACTTCAACATACTACCAAGTACGGTCTAAAACAGCTTTTTAAACAGAAATGTGTCACTAATATCAGTTTTTTCCACTGCCAATCACGTGAATATGGTGTATATACAGTGTTGAATCAAACTTCTACTGATAACTTCTGCAACCTACGTTTCCTGAAGGCAACAGGACTGAGGAACGTCCCCCGCCTTCTCTGTTCTGCTGTCACTCATGATGCCACGCCCCTCTCAGTTGATGCCACGCCCCTCTCAGTTGATGCCACGCCCCCCACGCCAGATCCGGGCCAAAAGTCTGAACCTGAAAAAAAAGACGTGAAACTGAAAAAAAAGACGTGAAACTGAAAAAAAAAGATTTGAAACTGAAAAAAAGATTTGAAACTGAAATAAAAAGATTTGAAACTGAAAAAAAGATCTGATACTGAAAAAAATAAAATTGAAACTGTAAAAAAAAATTTTCAGGTTCAAATTAGCAAAACTATTGGCCTTGATTTGGATCCATAGGTACAGGGCCGCCGCAAGGGGTGTGCGAACCGTGCGACCGCACGGGGCCTCGCGCCCCAGGGGGCCTCGCGCTATGGGCCGTTTTTTTTTTTTTCAAAAAAAAAATTTTTTTCAATTTTTTTTTTTTTCAAATTTTTTTTTTTCGTTTTTTTTTTTCCATTATAAATATCAACAGTCACGTTCCATTACAGACCTAAATGTGTACTAGTCTGTGCATATCAATGAATATATGTGCAATGATGCGCGTGTCTGTTATACAATACAACTGCGTCAGACCAAGCGCAGACACAAGCTGCTCTGATCCAGACGGTGGAGTTGGAACAAACTGTCACACAATGTCGAGAGAACGAGACAGATTCAGGAAATTTCCATCAGGGGATGAAAAAAGAAAAAAACTAAAGAAAATGGAAGAGTTTAATGCCTCTCTGAAAGGCTTGTTTGATAAATTTGTTACAAAAATCACCGATCCGACCGGGTCTCAAGCAGCCGTGGGGGCCCGCGTCGAGGCAAGTCAAATGACGATGAGGCAGGGGAAGGTATCCAGTATTTTGCTAATTGGAGAGTTAAAATTGCGCATATAGACACCCGATCCGACCCGAAACACCCAAAGATTTCGCGCGCGCTCACTACGCTCACGCGCGAGGGCCCCCCCAGCCATTTCGCACAGGGCCTCGCAAATCTCCCAGGCGGCTCTGCATAAGTATGAAAACCTTCCTGAGTGGCAGCTCATAGTTATCAGCTCATGAAGTTCAGAAAATTACATTTTACGGTTTGGTGGAAAAGGGGTATAAGACATTGAACAGCTTTCTCATCGTTGCTGTTCGGTATCTGGCTACCTAAATACCCTCGTTATCCAAGCAGATACCTGTCCACAGAGTCACAATCAGTACTGGAGTTGAGGGGGGATGAGGGGGGATGGCATCCACCCGAAATAAAAACAGTCTAAATCATTCCCCCTGTAAAACTGCCATCCCTCCTTTCCATCTCTTATGTCATTTCATCAATGAATGTGGTTTTACTGCTATTTCAACATTTAGAGTCATCACCAGAAAAATAACACCACAAAAATAACACCAGAAAAATAACTTATTTGACAATTTTCACCTGTTTCAAGTAAATTTTCACTTGAAATAAGTAGGAAAATCTGCCAGTGGGACAAGATTTATCTTATTAATAGCAAAAAATCTTGTTCCACTGGCAGATTTTCCTACTTATTTCAAGTGAAAATCTACTTGAAACAGGTGAAAATTGTTGTTTTTTCCAGTGATGAGTCTTGTTTTAAGTGTAATTAGATTTTTTTTTACTAAGATGACATTTTAACTAAAAATAAGACAAATATTCTTGTTAAGATTGTGAGTTTTTGCAGTGATCCATTTTACTTATCCTGTGAAGGACAGAGTCATATTGATAAGTTCAGAAACTGTTTTTTATTGTTGTGTTTTGATGTATTTGATGTAAGCCCAGTGGATATTTAAAGCTTACAGAAGGCTGCATTTAACTGCTGCTATGTCATTCCTGCAGTATTTCTGCAGGTGTTTTGGTCACTGCTATTATTTGTAATATATTATATTATTTGTAATCAGCACAAATTATCTGTCCCCATATGATAAAATCCACCATCCCCCCTGATTTTCTTTTTACAACTCGAGTACTGGTCACAATGAACAACAAAAAGTAGTCTGCAAAAGCCCCGTCCCTTCCAGGGATGTGCATTAGCTATAAATGGTGTTTTGTAAAGCTCTGAAGACGAGCTGCTAGACACTTGCAGCCCCTTCAAAGACACGTGTGAAACAAGTGAAATGCTAAAAGACACACAGACTCTCAGTCCCGAGGTCATGGTGTTAATTAGCCGGTACAACAACACAGCGTGGAGTTAATTAGAAAGTCTGTCACCCCCCACAAACCCCTCCAGATAGCCCCGTTTCCTCGGGCTGCACTCAGCCGCTGTCACGCCAAACTGCCAACCGGGTGGATTTTGCAGGAATTCAGAACCAGGGCCGTGGTGAAATAAATAAATAAAATGGCTTGGTAAATTGAAAAAGCAAATTGCCACGGCTCATGTTTTTAAATGATCATGTTCCATGTCCATTAGCGTCGGCCGCCGTCCTCGGTAATCTCAGAAATGCAGGATGGAGAAAGAAACAGAAGCCGCTGTCAAAGCTGGTCTGATGTGTTTCCAGAGCAGCAGAATGAGTCGAGCAGCAGGTTTCACTTCGTCTTCTCGTTCTCCATTAGAGTCTCGGCGCCGCGGCGCGGGCCTTCCAGCAGTCTCTCTGTGACCTTCGCAACTGGGAGACTGTTGTTTCTTTTTTGTTTTTTTTTTAAGTGTAAAAACATGAAGCAGACAATAAATGATGGTCTTCGTGAAGTCCTGCTTCTGGTGTTCACTTAACTCTTCCTCTACCAAGAACCAACACACTAAAGAGGCTACGATGTTTAGAGCAGTAACATGTTGGAATAAGCCTCCACCACATTTAACCATGATAAACCATAAAGCTAGATTCAAAAATAAATTAAGAAAAGCAGTACTTAGTAGGGCTAAACGATTATTTGCATTTGCGATAATATTGCGTTGTGATAAAACAAGATTTTCTAACCGCAAAGGCTGCGATTTGACCAGTCACGTGATCTGGTCACGTTGCGAGTGAGTAGAGCCGGCAGGGAAAAAAAGTCAACAGTGCAGCGTGTCCGCGTGTAACCTTTCTACCATGGCCTCAGTGTTAGGGCTCGGCCAGGCGGGGCTTTATTCAATTCAATTCAATTCAATTTTATTTATATAGCGTCTAATACAACAAAAGTTGTCTCTAGACGCTTTCCAGAGACCCAGAACATAAACCCCCGAGCAGTTATTACATAAACAATGGCAGGTAAAAACTCCCCTAGTGGGAGAAAAACCTTAAGCCAAACAGTGGCAAGAAAAACTCCCCTTTAGGAGGGAAGAAACTTTGAGCAGGACCAGGCTCATAAGGGGGTTATGAGGGCCAGACTGGGGAGTCGGGGACGTCAACAGCACACCAGGCAGGTGGAAGCAGCAGCGGGATGACCGGGGGTGGGGACCCCTCACTCCCACACTGCAGGATCCGGTGTTTTGCATTCAGAGATGCTCTTTGCCACCGGCAGAGGATGCTGCACCAAGAAAAAAGAGAAGAGAAGGGGGGGGGGCATATATAAATATATGGGCTTTATAAATTTATTAAATATATGAGCGCGGAGTCGGCGTGGCGAGGAGCTGTGCGCGGCGACGAGCACGAGCCGGGCGCGCCGGCGGACAGTGGAGTCGTGCTGTGAACCCTGAATTATGGTTCCACGTTAAATCGACGCAGAGCCTACGCCGTAGGCTCTGCGTCGATTTAACGCGGAACCATAAATCAGCCTTAAACCACACCTGCAGCCCGTCAGCTCATCAGGAGGTTAAACAGCGGGGCTGCCAGTTGTTCATTGCTGGTTGGTTTTGTTAACTCTGAGCTTGGTTTGTTTCTTAGTTTGCTAGTGTTTTTTTTTCTCTCTGTGATTTTTGAGTTATTTGTGAATCGTTTTGGCTAAAGTTTAACCCATTTGGTGTCGTGCGATTGGGTTCAGAGAACGACCCATAACACTCGTGTGTACAGACGTGTGTAGACGTGTTAAAGAGGTAAAGCCACAGATTTGTTTTCTTTATTGTTGAAATCTGTGCTTTAAATAAATCTGACATTGTCTATTATAAAACAGACTGATTTATTGCTTGTGTAGTACATGAAGAAATACATGAGAACAGGACCTTGAAAAAATAATTGCATATTAAATCGCAATCGCAATATTGAGGAAAAAAATCGCAATTAGATTATTTTCAAAAATCGTTCAGCCCTAGTACTTAGCAAGGAAGTCAGTTTTAGTGAGTTGGTTTATTCTGAAATTCTTGGTTTATTCTGAAATTCTGAGTGTGTAAAGTGGAATATTCTTTGTTGTTTGGTTCTGGCTGGTTTCAACAATTTAAGGGTTGAATTCCATTACATCTCTACGGAAGAGTACTAGGGCCAGGCAAGAGAAAAAAAATTTGAGAGTGGAAGATTTTTTTCATTGTGCACTTCGAGAAAAAAGACGAAATGTCGAGAAAAAAGTCGAAATGTCGAGATTAATGTTGAAATACAATTTCGAGAAAAAAGTCGAAATTTCACCTTTTTTCTCTCAACATTTCAATTTTTTTCTCGACATTTTGACTTTTTTCTCAACATTTCGACTTTATTCACGAAATTTTGACTTTATTCTAGACATTTCAAGTTTTTTCTCGAAGTGCATAATAAAAAAAAAATCTTCCTCCTCTAAAATATTTTTATTTTTCTCCTGCCTGGCCCTCATACTCTTCCGTACATCTCAGATCATTTTTGTTTTGATTTAGTTACGTTTTAATTGTAAGGATTGTATTTTATTGTGTTATGTGTGCAATGTTGGACCCCAGGAAGAATAGTCTTCCCTGCAGTGAGGACTGATGGGGATCCGTAATAAATAAAAACCGCCGACTCCGTCAGAGAGCTGTCTCTTTTAGAGGAAGAGACAGACTTTCATGATGGATGGATGGACAGATGAACATAAACGGAGAAAATGTACCATCTCATGAAAATGAATCAATATTTAATTTGATGTGCATAAATCCTGCGTACGGTTACCCTGCCGTTCGTCATAAAGAGCATTCGACACTCTTTAATAAGTGTTACCACATTCCTGGGGATAAACAAACTTTGTTGTCTGTTGATGAAAATGACAAATAACCACCAAGCATGAAGTGGTTGATTAGAAGCGTCCGTCGTAGCTCAGCAGCGCTAGAGAGGGGGCAGATTCCACAGTCCTGGATTCATCTCTGTCAAAGAAATCCAGTTTCATTATGTTGATGTATCATATCAAACCTGAAACTGGATAGACTGATGTGATAGACCAGTGTCTCCCATCCTGGTGCCCCCCCCTCCTGGTGTATATATATATATATACCCACTTAATATTTTAAAATTACCAAAATATATTATATATAAATATATAAGTTATTTAGCAGGATAAAAACTTAAAAATGTATTATTATATCTTTATTCAACATTTAATCATACTACTACTCTGACAGGTTGTTAAAGGAAAAATGGTAAAAGATTTATGCTCTCATATTAAAAGAGACATTTTTCAGAAATTCAATTATTTTCTGTGCGTATTTTATACATTGGTGACACAAAATGAAGGTGAGAAAGACAAAGTCATATGTATACAGGGTAAACCAAAGAGAAATGTATCACAAAAACATAATTAATGTTCATTTTTTCAATTAAAGGTTTGTAACGAATCACTTTACTCTATTGGTGCTAGTACGCACGGGTCGGGGAGCCCGGCTGGTCTTAGAGACAAGTAGGGGGGGAACAAGGAAAAAAGGTTGGGGACCACTGTGATAGAGGACTGGTCCAGGTTGTACCCCCCCCCGGGTCCTGTAGTCCGTTGGGATTGGCTCCAGCAGACGAATGGAGTTGCGATAAGGAAAGGATGGATGCATGTCTGGTATAGCGTCTCTCCTCTTCTTCTTCTAAACCAGGGGTCGGCAACTCGCGGCTCCAGAGGAGCCGCCCTAGTTGCTCCCCGGAGCTTTTTTTTTTTTCTTTTTTTTCTTTTTTTCTTCTTTTCTTTTTTTTCTTCTTTTTTTCCCTTTCTCAACATTTTGACATTTTGACTTTTTTCTCGAAATTTTGACTTTTTTCACGAAATTTTTACTATTTCCTCGACATTTCGACTTTTTTCTCGACATTTCGACTTTTTTCTCAAAGTGCATAATGAAAAAAAAAATCTCCCCCCAGTTATAACTAACATAGAAACATACAGCATGTGTTGTCTTCATTCTAAAGCTGATACAAGACTTTTCATTTTTTGCGGCTCCAAACATATTTGTTTTTTTGTGTTTTTGGTCCAATATGGCTTGGGTTGCCGACCCCTGTTCTAAACTCTCCTCTTCTTCTAAACTGTCCTCTTCTTCTTCTAACCTCTCCTCTTTGCTTCTTCTTCTCTCTCTCCACTCTTCAGACTCACATTCTCTTTAAGAGCGTCTCCTCGCTTCACGAGCAGCTGCTCTGATGGAAATATGAGTCTTCAGACTCGTATTTTCTCTGAGAGCGTGGCTCTGTTGTCGCCCCAGCTGCAATGACCCTCTACCAGAGCCTTCAGTGTTTAGTCTTCATCATTTTGTGCTGCTCAAAGTTCCGTGCATCCTCAACCTCTCTGTCACATCTGCATCCAGACTCCTGACGTACGTTCTGACCCACTTGCAGAGGATATATTAAATCTACTGAGCTGGGTTCATCTCTCACATCTTTATTCATGATCATTTAATGCACTCACTTTCATCCCAGTGGTTGAAACGTACGACACAGAGCTGAGAGACGCTGCAGATGTTGAGGCTGATGGGAAAATATGTGAAATGTTTGCACACCCGCCGGCCTCAGCGTCAAGGTTACATTTATGGAGCGTGCATTGTCTCCGGTCCTCCCGCTTTTTGGCTTAGACATGAGGTCAGAGCGGGAAGGAGTGGAGGTGTTTGCAGTCGTCACATTATCAACATTAATCTCGACATTTTGACCTTTTTCTCAAAATTTCGACTTTTTTCTCATAGTGCACAAGGGAAAAAATGTTCTAACTAATATAGATACATGCAGGATGCATGGTGCTTTGAGCAGCACAAAACGATGAAGACTAAACACTGAAGGCTCTCGTAGAGGGTCATTGCAGCTGGAGGAGACAACAGAGCCACGCTCTCAGAGAAAATACGAGTCTGAAGACTCATATTTCCATCAGAGCAGCTGCTCGTGAAGCGAGGAGACGCTCTTACGGAGAATGTGAGTCTGAAGAGTGGAGAGAGAGAAGAAGAAGCAAAGAGGAGAGTTTAGAAGAAGAAGAGGACAGTTTAGAACAGGGGTCGGCAACCCAAGCCATATTGGACCAAAAACACAAAAAAACAAATATGTCTGGAGCCGCAAAAAATGAAAAGTCTTGTATCAGCCTTAGAATGAAGGCAACACATGCTGCATGTTTCTATATTAGTTATAACTGGGGGAAGATTTTTTTTTCATTATGCACTTCGAGAAAAAATTGGAAATGTCGAGAAAAAAGTCAAAATGTCGAGAAAAAAGTTGAAACTGTCGAGAAAAAAGTCAAAATGTCGAGAAAAAAGTTGAAATGTCAAGATTAAAAAGGAAAGGAAAAAGGAAAAAAAGAAGATAAAAGAAAAAAAGGGAAAAAAAGAAGAAAAAAAGAAAAAAGCAAGGAAAAAGAAAAAAAAGAAAAAGAAAAAAAAAGGTCAAACATTTTTTTAAAAGTTCCAGGAGCCACTAGGGCGGCGCTAAAGAGCTGCATGCGGCTCTAGAGCCACGGGTTGCTGATCCCTGGTTTAGACACAGAGATTTATCAGAATCTTTGAAGATATCACATACTGTACCATAAATGATAAGACATTGAAATTCTGAGTCATTTTATGCTGAAAAGTATTATTCTGAAATTGTTTCACGGTTTGTTGATACCCATTTTCACACTGATGATGAGCCTCTTTCCATTTCTACTTCTGCATCTCTGAGGCGTCTGTGCCTGTGAGATATCTACGATGCTTTACCCTTAGATATTTAGATACGCCCCTGAAACTGTGGCTGCATCTTCTCATCTCAGGCTCTTTGGGACTAATTTCATTTTAGCAAACAGTTCATCCCAGTTCACGAGCACAAGCAACCTAACCCGCTCTGTGGAAGCTACGAATGAATTCCATCACATTTAAATTCAACCACGGTTGTGATTTTAAGTTAAAACTGTGGTTATGTAGGTCAGGCTCCTTCCTAGAGATCTCCAGAGTTCAGCGAGCAGATGAATCCATGCTAGTCCCAGATGGATGGAGTCTGACGCTTCACCACCGGGGCAGTAAATTGATCAAAACACTCCTTTGATCGCGGGACGATTGGAGGATGTGACAGACGTAAATAATTGAGGCCGGGACATAATTTCTGTTCTCCAGAGCAAATTAGTCTCCGTTTTCAGATACGCAATTGTTCCATTATTTAAAAGGACTCATTTTTGTGCCCCACTGGAAGCAGAAAAAACCCCACAACAAGCACATGTCTAACATCGTATCCTACTTTACATTTAGTTTGTCTATAAATACACGCCGACAGAAGATGAAGATGAGTCATATTTGCCACTTTTGTTGAGTTCCAGCTGCTTGTGACTGATCTCATTAGCTGTTTCTCTTTCATGATCAGACGTCTGATATTTGTATCATGGGTTTAAAGAGCAGCTCCTGCTCATGGAAATGTCTCTGATTGAAAGTTTAAAACTCTTATCTCATCTTAAGTAACGAGTATAGCTTCTAGGGGTGTAACTATATATCGTGCCACGAAATTTCACCGTACAAAAACGTCACGATACGTGTCGTGGAGGTGACAAACTGTAGCTGATATTGGGTTATTAATATGAATATATTGTGTTTACTAGTAACATCCTATTGGTGCAGCGGGATCACGTGACGACCGTGCCTCAACCCGCGGACCAAGAAACTCGAAATGTTGAGAAAAAAGTCCAAATGTTGAGAAAAAAGTCCAAATGTTGAGAAAAAAGTCCAAATGTTGAGAAAAAAGTCAGAATTTCGAGAAAAAATTTGAAATGTTGAGAAAAAAGGTGAGAAAAAAGTCAAAATGTTGAGAAAAAGTTGAGAAAAAGGTCGAAATGTTGAGAAAAATGTCGAAATATTGAGAAAAAAGTCGAAATGTTTAGAAAAAAGGTGAGAAAAAAAAGTCGAAATGTTGAGAAAAAGGTCGAAATGTTGAGAAAAAAGTCGAGAAAAGTCTAAATGTTGAGAAAAAGGTAGAAATGTTGAGAAAAATGGTGAGAAAAAAGTCGAAATGTTGAGAAAAAAGTCGAGAAAAAAGTCGAAATGTTGAGAAAAAAGTCTAAATATCGAGAAAAAAGTCGAAATGTTGAGAACGAAATTTCGCGATACAAAAACGTCACGATACGTGTTGTGGAGGTGACAAACTGTAGCTGATATTGGGTTATTAATATGAATATATTGTGTTTACTAGTAACATCCTATTGGTGCAGCGGGATCACGTGACGACCGTGCCTCAACCCGCGGACCAAGAAACTCGAAATGTTGAGAAAAAAGTCCAAATGTTGAGAAAAAAGTCCAAATGTTGAGAAAAAAGTCCAAATGTTGAGAAAAAAGTCAGAATTTCGAGAAAAAATTTGAAATGTTGAGAAAAAAGGTGAGAAAAAAGTCAAAATGTTGAGAAAAAGTTGAGAAAAAGGTCGAAATGTTGAGAAAAATGTCGAAATATTGAGAAAAAAGTCGAAATGTTTAGAAAAAAGGTGAGAAAAAAAAGTCGAAATGTTGAGAAAAAGGTCGAAATGTTGAGAAAAAAGTCGAGAAAAGTCTAAATGTTGAGAAAAAGGTAGAAATGTTGAGAAAAATGGTGAGAAAAAAGTCGAAATGTTGAGAAAAAAGTCGAGAAAAAAGTCGAAATGTTGAGAAAAAAGTCTAAATATCGAGAAAAAAGTCGAAATGTTGAGAACGAAATTTTGCGATACAAAAACGCCACGATACGTGTCGTGGACGTGACAAACTGTATCGCGATATTGGGTTATTAAAATTAATTAAATGTGTTTACTAGTAACATCCTATTGGTGCAGCGGGATCACGTGACGACCACGCCTCGACCCGCGGACCAAAATCTTCCTCCGCTCAGAAGAAACTAGTACCGTTTTGGTCCCGATCACGGGACTCTTGCAGGGTTTTGAGCTCTGAACTTTTACTTCTAAGGTGAACATGAATCAATGTTTTTTATGATGTAAAGATTGTGTCGTCCCCATGGGGTGTGAGGATGAAACGATAACAGGGTTCACCTTACGGCCTCAGGCTGGAGCAGGTGAAGCTCTTAAATAACAGCCATGGTGCATTTTGAGTTTGGGACTTTTCATAGTTTATTTATTTACTTTTATTTATTTATTTAATTTTAGTTGTTACATTTCTGGAAAAGAAAATCAAGTCAAATCATACATGAGAGAAACTATTCAGTTTGTGTCTAAATATTTGTACTTGTATGAAACTGAAGATCATAATGAAAACCTGACATTTACTTTTAGTTCAGTTTGTGGAAAATGTTTGGCCTGGCTTTCTCTTTAAAACTTAAACAGTTATAAAGCATTACAAACTGTAACAATAGGGCAAACGCACAGCATTGTTTTGTATTTTGTGTCTTTCAAATAAAAGACCATTTTTCCAGTCATATGTTCCTCATTCAAGGTTGTTAAAAAAATACTGCTATAATATCGTATTGTATCGTTATCATGAGATTAGTGCATCATTACTCCCCTAATAGCTTCTCATATCAGCCCAACAGGGCACTTCTCCCTGCAGCTGCAGACTTACCGGGGGTTTGTGGGGTCTCCAACAATCTCCAATCTCTGTCTCCGATGACGTTCCTTCTGTCATCTCATATGCAGAGGTGGTATAGTAGCCAAAATCTGTACTCAAGTAAAAGTACTGTTACTTCAGAATAATATGACTCAAGTAGAAATAAAAAGTAGTCATCTAAATAATTACTTGAGTAAAAGTAAAAACTACTCAAGTACTGAGTAACTGTTGAGTAACGTCTGATTTATTTTTTAACACAACCATTCAAAAAGACAAAAGTACAAAATAATCACCTTCAGGCAAATTAAATCAATAAAATAATAAAATAAATTAAAATTTATAAAAAATTAAAAATAGCTTCAATTAAAATAATCTTAAAGTAAATTCAAGTACTTTAATACTTAATAAAATAAATAAAATAATAACAGAATAAAAAAATAAATTAAGCACAAGTAGCACAAAATGTCCAGCCTTTGTACTTTTCTTTTTTAACCAGCAGAACTAGAACAAACATGAACTCATAGAAACTCTGTGTGTGTTTGAGTCTGTGTAAATGTGACAAAACATGCAAAAACAAACATTTTTCCCAAAGAATCATCAGTGATGTCATGAGATTGACGCGTACGCGGATAAAAGGGATAAAAGAAAAGTAACAGCTCAACGTAGCCTAATGTAGCGGAGTAAGAGGAACAGTTTCTTCTTCACAAATCTACTCAAGTTAAAGTAAAAAGTATAGTGATTCAAAACTACTCCTAAAAGTACAACATTTACCTAAACCTACTCAAGTAAATGTAACGGAGTAAATGTAACTCGTTACTACCCACCTCTGATCACACGGCTTCCCCGAGTCTGGACGGGATGGACGTTGTTTTTTTAGCTGTGGTTTTCCTCTCCACCGTTGCTCCATCAGCTCAAGATGCAGGATTGCATCAAAGTGAAGATCCGATGGAATCTGCCGGGTCACGCAGCTAAGCTAAATGAATCCTGGTCCCAGTTGGAATGAATCGGATTATAAACTGCAATAAGATTATACATGAAATGAAGAAAAAACACATACCATGAAGTAAAAGGAATTGATTGAAACTGAGCATAAACAGGACTGCACTGCTGCACGGAGCTCAAACGTTAAAAATCTATAAAGTAAGCAAGAAGAACCACTCGCTCGCCTGGCAAAGGTTTTATTTTGCATAAGCTTCCCTGGTTAGTGTCTTTCTGTTGTCGTAAGTACAGGAACACACCCACTTACAGCAGGACTGGAATTTAATCATCGTCTGCGTTTATCGCTTCAACTAAATGTAATTTATATCATTTACATTAGTCATAATTTTCAGCTGTTGAGACTTAGAGGATTAAAAGAAGGTATTTCATGATTGGTGGAGGATTAAAAGTCTGATTGATGCCAACGCCATTATTCAATACACATTTCTCGCTAGAAACCTTAATAAAATGCATTTTGATGCCGAAACTATCTTAAAATATTGCATTTTCCAAGAAAAAAAAATGTATGTTAACTTCTGACATGTTACGTTACTATAAACTTCACTATCTTTAATATGAATCATTTACTTCCACGTCCATATCCACATCCGCGTCCCTACATACTAACAACCAGCCCCCTGATTGGCTGAGACTTACCAAGCGTACACTTAATTCCTGGGCTACTCAAACAAGGGATAACTCAAACAAATGGCTGGTTACTAGCAGGTTACTAGCCCCCCACTAGCCTGTACTTATGGGACTAAATAACGCCTCATTCAATGGGCTGATAACAGTCAATGGCACACGATCGGGGCATCTGTCACGTGTCCAGGATCCCCCTCGTCACTATGACGTAGAGGGAATTCCCAGAGGGGGGTTCCGTGTCAAACGTTCCCCATAATAATAATGTAATAATCCTAGCTGCTCCCGGTTGTCAGTCCAGCGCCATTGTTCTGGCAGCTCTGCCGACAACTGGTGTGTGAATGTGTGAGTGGGTGAATGTCAACACTGACTATGTTTACATGCAGTCAAGATTCGGTTTATTGATAATATTCTGGTTACTCAAACATTCAGAATATTCCGTTTACATGGTAATTAATCATTCAGGATATCTGGATCAAACCAGCGACACACGGAGAACATCATGATGCAATTCCCGTCATTTCTGCTTCTTCTTCCTGTATCCAAATTCAAAACAAATGCTGCTTTGCGCAACTTTTCTCTCACCTTCTTGTAAATCTTCTATCCCGGTACTTTCTACCGTCTACAAATGCAGAAATGTTCATATCCTTCATTACATTTATGAAGTGATTAGTCTCCTCCTGGTCTTGTTTCTCCGTGTTTATAAGAACTTCCTGGACTCAAAAGACCAGGATTCCTTGTGAACAGAGCATGAGCAGAAAACACATTCATGTTCCGTTTGATGGGGATATTCTGTTTGGCGTTTACATGACCCAATATTCAGGTTTTAAAAGGAGTAACCCAGGGGGCATATGTGGGTTTTAAAAACCAGAATATGAGTAAATTCCGGTTATTCAAAGGGGTTATTGGTGTTTACATGGCTGTGCAAATTCGGGTTATTGCCAATATTCTGGTTTTAAAAGGGTTATTGATGAATGGAAACGCAGTCAGTGTAAAGCGCTTTGGGGCTGTAGAAGTACAGCTGGGAAGTGCTATATAAGTGTAAGCCATTTACCATAATAATGTAATAATCCGTGTATATATCACGACAACAGATCCCAAATGACTTCGCATAGGTACAATATCCGTGGTGCTCACACGGAATTTTAGCACTTAAACATCATCAAAACACCATTAGAACATCAATAAAACACTGTTAAAACAGCGTTAAAAACTTGTTTTTACAAACTGACAGTAACAAACAGTAACTTGCGAGTCAAAAACTCATAACTTAGCCACTATAATAAAGAATGATATTTAAATAATAATAATAATGTAATAATCAGGTTGCTGTCCAGCAACCAAAACGTTGCTATTTCACATTATTCTGGTGAGATCTGAAACAACTTCGCAACAACGAGCAAGCGAGTGATTATGTACATTCACTGAGTGAATATTATGAAAGTACAATATATATTTCTTGCTAGAAATGTAATCAAAACGCAGTTTTATGCAGAAACTAAATCCAAATATTAATTTGTTTCACTAAAAAATGAGAAATGTCTACCATGTTTTTTGGTGTCATGGCCAGAATCTTGAAAGTCACGTGACTTGGACGTAAAACAAATAGTCAGAAAAATGTAACAGTTATACAATTTAAGGGCTATTATTATAAACCCTCTACGTTTTTGCACTTTGGACCAACGTAGGCAGGAGACGTTTTTATGTGAGACTGGGTTGATTATTTGTAATATATTATATTATTTTTAATCAGCACAAATTATCTGTCCCCATATGATAAAATCACCACCCCCCCCTGATTGTTTTTACAATTCCAGTACTGGGTATAAGAGGCCATGATTTTGTTTTTCACTTGTGCATCAGCTCCACTTGGGACAGTAAGTCCTTCTTTTGCCAGTTTTCAACAACTCTTACTCAACTTTGCACCTTAATAATCGCCTTTGGTCCGTAAAAATAAACCTTCTTACATTTTGCAGCATCTGTTGCAGAAATGCAGAGTTATTATGCAGCTGACTCTCACACGCGTACGGTCAGCCATGCCTGCTGTTTTATTGCATCTTTTACACGATTCATTAGTCTGCGTGTGTCCACTAATTACACCTGATCCATTCATTTGTATGCTCCGGTGAGTGACAGACAGCTGAACATTAACTCTGCTGCAACTCACCACTCTGCTGCCCTCATGACCCATTTAACCTGCTCGCTGCACATGATGACTCAAGTACCAGTGACACTCCGGGAGTTTAACCCTTGTGCTGTCTTTGGGTCAAGGGAGGGTGAAGGGAGGAAAGAAGGAAGTAAGGAAGAAAGGAGAAAAGAAAGAAGGAAGTAGGAAAGGGAGTAAGGAAGGGAGAAAAGATGGAATATTGCTGCAGAACAAAGAAAATGTTACATTTAGTCTGCGCTACCTCACCCATCAGAAAATCTACACTGCAAAAATTTAAATTCTTAACAAGAATATTAGTCTTATTTCTAATTAAAATGGCTCATTTTTAGTCAAAAAAATCTCATTACACTTAAAACAAGACTCATCACTGGAAAAAACAACAATTTTCACCTGTTTCAAGTAAATTTTCACTTGAAATAAGTAGAAAAATCTGCCAGTGGAACAAGATTTTTTTTGCTTGTAATAAGAAAAAATAAATCTTGTCCCACTGGCAGATTTTTCTACTTATTTCAAGTGAAAATGTACTTGAAACAGGGGAAAATTGTTGTTTTTTGTCCAGTTTTTACCATTTTTCTGGTAATTACACTTGTTTTGAGTGTAATGAGATTTTTTGACTAAAAATTAGACATTTTAACTAAAAATAAGACAAATATTCCTGGTAAGAGTTTTTGCAGTGTAGCAGTTGAGCTCATAGGACTAGATAGTACAAGCCCTTAGATCAATCAGCACTTGGTAGTGAGTGGGTGGGGGGGTAAGGGTAAAGGGGTAAAGGGGGTAAACGCTTCATTGGGGTCTTCAGGTGGGCACCCCCCTTCACCGGTGTTTCGTTGATAAGCCCACAACACCTCAGGAGGGCTCAACGGCAACACCTGGCGTCCCAGGTGTGCCCCCCTCTGCTTTTACCCCTAGGGACATTTTGCAGCCCAGGTGGGGTCCTTTCTCTTGATCCATATCCATCTGCTGCTTCGTTCGGCAGCCTCTGACAGCAATTTGACGGCTCGTCGGAAGGCCTGCCCTCGCACTCCCATTCCCTTCAGAAGCTTGGTTGTGGACGTGGCAACGAAGCCTCTACACCCGACCTCAACCGGAAGCACCCGGGCACGCCAGCCGTGTTGCTCTGCCTCAGCTGCTATGTCCGCATACTTCAGTCGTTTGCGCTCATATGCTTCACCAACTGCTGCCTCCCATGGTACAGTTAGCTCAACAATGAACACAGCCTTCTGGGAGGTTGACCACAAGACCAGGTCTGGCCTGAGGCTAGTTGTAATGATCTCAGGCGGGAAGATGAGTTTCTGGTCTAGGTCAACCTGCATCCTCCAGTCCCGGGCCGAGTCCAACAGGGTTTTCTCCAATCTTGCAGGTGGTTTTGCTGGGAGTTGTCCTGCTCTTACAAACGGGGTGGTGTTTGAGCGTCTAGGCATTGGGGGAGGGAGGGCATTGTTGGTGGTCCTCCTTCCTTCCAGAATGATGGCCAGTTGTCTTAGGACCTGGTTGTGTCTCCAGGTGTAGCGGCCTTGGGACAAACTGGTTTTGCAGCCGGTGAGGATGTGACTCAGTGTTGCAGGGGTTTGACAGAGTGCACAAGAAGGATCTTCTCCAAACCATTGGTTTAGATTCTTGGGTGTGGGAAGAACATCGTAGGTGGCTTTGATGATGAAGCTAATTTGGCTTCCTTCCATTTCCCAAAGATCCTTCCATGTGAGCTTACGATGCTCCAGGTTTTCCCAGCAAGTCCACTGTCCCTGTTTGGACTGTGCCACTGCTGTCGCGCATCTCTTTGCCTCCTCTTGTTGCCGAATCTGAGCAACCACCAGCTTTCTCCTCTGGGTTGAAGTAGCAACATAAAATAAAACATAGAAAAATAAATAACAAAAATAATTAAAGCTGCAAGCAGCGATGAATTGGCCCTCGCACTCACGGCCACCGCCCCCCATAAGCATATCAGAAATGACACCACCCACGACTTCCTATGTCAAACCATTCAAAAGTTATAGCAGAAAATCGGGACAATCAATCAGAAGAAGGGGCGGGGCTAATTCAGGCCAATGAAGGTCAAGGACTCAATACCGATTCCGGTGACACCACCCACAACTCTCTATGCAATGCAAACCATTAAATATCAAATTTTTCGCCAGGCCTGGCTTGCGTGCAAAATTTGGTGACTTTTTGGGCACGTTTAGGGGGAAAAAAGGCCCTCCTTTCGTCAGAAGAAAAAGAAAGAAAGAAAGAAAGAAAGAAAGAAAGAAAGAAAGAAAGAAAGAAAGAAAGAAAGAAAAAATTCCTACAGATACAATAGGGCCTTTGCACTGTAACTGCTTGGGCCCTAAATATAACCTGTGTGGTCCAGTCAAGTTGAGATGGAATCTCTGTCTCATGACCACCGTTGTCTAACTTGCTGGCGTGGTTGTGCTGGAACCACTTCCGAATATCAATCGTTACTTTGTGTTAACGGAGCAGCAGAGAGCAGCGTCTTGCTGGTCCAGGTACAGTAACTGCGCGCTGGACGCAGATGAGTGATGGACACTGAAGGCTGATTTATGGTTCCACGTTACACCAATGCAGAGCTGTAGCAGGGCGAGTGCTACGGGGATACCGACCGACAGGATAGAGAGGACACGGAGTTTTGTGCAGAACCTGTTTATTCACTCACACACCAACACACGTGCTTCAGCTCCAGCAGCAGCCTCTCCAACAGCTCCTCTACAGCAGACTCCTCAGTCCTCTTTCTAAGGCTGGCAGGGTGGACAGGTTGACGGGCCACACCTGTGTCCCGTCAGCCTGAGTGGCTGCAGCTCCTCCACCCTGCCACAAGAGCCTACGCTGTAGGATACAGTGTACCCTACGGCGTAGCCTCTGCGTCGATTTAACGCAGAACCATAATTCAGGCTTAACGGGCGCACTTGTCAGTTTTTTTTTTCGTCTTTTCAACTGAGCATGCAAACACATAAACTGAGGGTGCAATGCTTGCTAATGCACCCTCATAGAACCGGGCCTGGAGATGATTTTGTACAAAAGAACCCAAAATAAAGCCGTAGGATAATGCAATGCCTCTTTTACACACAACTAAATAAGGAAGTAAAGATTTTCCATGGGAAGAAAGATGCTACAGCGAGGCTTGTTTATGCTCTGGGGCCTGTTTGCTGCATCTGCTAATAAATGTATCAAGGTATGGGAGTGTTTTAAAGTGTTTAAACTGGCCAGAGTTGATCATTCTACGGAAGAGTATTAGGGCCAGGCAAGAGAAAAAAACTTTGAGAGTGGAAGATTTTTTTTTATTGTGCACTTTGAGAAAAAAGACGTAATATTGAGAAAAAAGTCTAAATTTCGTGAATAAAGTCGAAATGTTGAGAAAAAAGTTGCATAGTCGAGAATATTGTTGAAATATAATTTTTCGAATTAATTTTATAATTTTCGAAAAAGTCGAAATTTCCTGAATAAAGTTGAACATTTCGACTTTTTTCTCAACATTTCGACTTTATTCACGAAATTTCGACTTTTTTCTCGAAATTATACTTCAACAATATTCTCGACCTTTAGACTTTTTTCTTAAAATTTCAACTTTTTTTTCAACATTTCAACTTTTTTCTCAACATTTCGACTTTTTTCTCCTGCCTGGCCCTAATACTCTTCTGTATCATTCTGATTTTGTGAAGCTACTTTTATTATTCATATTCAGTGCAAATGAAACCAGCTCATTTGAATGTGTATTTATTCTGACCAGCCTCCAAGGTGAACGTATGCAAATCAGAATTTAGGGGGAACTGGAAGCGGATTTACCTGACCATGCAATAAAAGCTTCATATTTATATTTATTTTGTCTGTGATCACGTTGATACCTGCAGAGAGAAACACCTGAACTGCTGTGCACCCAAACCGGGGAACATTAACATGGTTTCACCTTTCAGCCGGCTGCATTTATTCAGCCCATAAAACTGATTTTACTTTAGATTATTTCCGTCATTGTTTTTGCAGAACTTATTTTCTTCCCGTCTTCATGTTGTTTCCTCCAGCTCTGAGGGCTGTGACAGGTTGAGGGCGGATTTCATCATTTCTTCCCATCCCTTTCACATTTACACTGCTGTCAATCTCTTTCTTTCCCCTCCCTTTTCAGCTTACATCTTTATAACTTTACTCCTCTCTGTTTTTTCTCACCCCCGCGCACCCTCGGCGGGAGTTTTATCATCTCGCTGAGCAGAAAAAGGGAAGAAATAAACAAACAGAGATGTCTGGCCTGGTTTCTGCAGCCTGAGCTCGTTTTCTCCTGAATTTTTCCGACTCAGGCGGAGCAGGAACCTCTTCAGAAACATTCTGGGGGAATAGATTTTTGCTGCATGCGTTTGCGTTCGTAACAGAAGGATTTAGAGGGAAAGTGTGTGCTCTGCACTTCTCACAGTTTCCTCTCTCCGCCATTCCCCCTCTCATCTCATTTTCCATTTCCCTCACCCCTTTGTGCTCGCGCTCCGCTCACCCTGGAAATAGATAAATAAAGAAGAAGAAAAAGAAAGTACGCCCTTGAATCTGCACGCTAAAAGTGCCTCTCATTCTGCACACGCTCTGATTTGATTCGTCTGGTGCTGGAAATAAATGAAATGAATGCTCACAGGTGGAAGCTCACGGTACTGACTGGGAACCAGTTCCTGATCTCCCCCGAGCCCCCGAGCAACCCACCCCTCATGCCGTTCATTCACCATCTCATACACAGTACTGGAGTTGAGGGGGAATGAGGGGGGACGGCATCCCCACTGAAATAAAAACGGTCCAAATCATCCCCTGTAAAACTGCCATCCCCCCTTTCCATCCTTTATATAATTTATCAATGAATGTGGTTTTACTGTGTAGCAGGGCGAGTGCTACGGGGCCCGACCGACAGGATAGAGAGGACACGGAGTTTAGTGCAGAACCCTTCTTTATTACCAGAACACAGTGCACAAGCACCTCACACCAGCAGCACCTCACGATCAGCAGCTCCAGTCTGAACACCCGTCTCAGCAGCAGCTTCTCCTCTTATAAGGCTGGCAGGGTGGAGAGGCTGACGGGCCACACCTGTGTCCCGTCAGCCTGAGTGGCTGCAGCTCCTCCACTCTGCCACATACTGCTATTTCAACATTTAGAGTCATCACCAGAAAAATAACACCAGAAAAATAACTTATTTGACAATTTTCACCTGTTTCAAGTACATTTTCACTTGAAATAAGTAGAAAAATCTGCCAGTGGGACAAGATTTATCTTCTCATTACGAGCAAAGAAATCTTGTTCCACTGGCAGATTTTTCTACTTATTTCAAGTGAAAATCTACTTGAAACAGGTGAAAATTGTTGTTTTTTCCAGCGATGAGTCTTGTTTTAAGTGTAATGAGATTTTTTTTACTAAAATGAGACATTTTAACTAGAATTAAGACAAATATTCTTGTTAAGAACAAGAACATTTGTAGGCTACACCGTACGGTACGGCGTAGCCTACAGCGTAGGGTACGCGGCGAGGCGCACCATTCTGCGTTGGTGTAACGCGGAACCATAAATCAGCCTTCAGTGTGTCTCTGTGTGCTGTTCTGAACTTCTCTGTTTCTCATTTTCCTGGGACGTCGGGTTCCTCCGCCGAGACACAACTTTTGTGGTATGCGTTCATCGTTGTGTCTAAAAATGATGCGCAGTGCCGACCCAATCAGAAACGGTACAGATATTCTGTGATATTTTTTTAGATTTATAAAAAAATAAAGGATCCCCATAACTTTGATTGGCTGTCCAAAATGTCCTGGAAAACTGGACTCCTGCAAATGCGCGTTCCCCAAAGTTTGTGGGGGCGTGGCTTTGGACGGAGCGCTGACGGGAGGGGGAGGAGGGGGCGGGGCTTAGAGGAGGTGCCACTTTCAAATCTTGCTAGCTCTCCAACATCACGGACTATACCTTTAAGACCTTTAATCTGGAGGTGACGTGATAATGGAGACGAGACTCTCGCCAGCGGTTCTCCAACTCCGATCCTCCAGGACTGCGGTTCTCCACGTTTAAGACGCTTCCCACCTCTGACACACAGGATACACACGAATCATCTCCCATTAGCTCGCCCCTGTGTCTGCACCAGTCTGGTAATGATTTATTTATCGGAGTCAGGCGTGTCTGAGCAGGGGAAGCAGCGGCCCCTCGAGGCCCGGACCGCTCACTTGTTGATGGATTCCCTTAAAACCAACCGGAGTCTTTAATTTCATCGCCAAATTGAAGTCCCTTAAATCTCAAATACTCCTCACAGCACATATTTCTAAAATCTTGTCAACAAGTAAATGTGATTTATCTTTTTCTGTGAAGCTTCGATGTTTGAGCTTACATTTCTGCAGAAAACAAACCAAACAAAACAAAAACCCTCCAAGCACGACAACTTTCAAGTACCACTGAAGACAGCTCGACATCCCGTGAGTCATCAGTCGCATTCATGTCAAGACATTTACCCGAAATGGCTTGATGTGAACGACTTTCCTCTCTGCACATAATACCGGCGTATCGGCGGTGTCAGGGAAGGATCAGCGCGCCGTGTCATCCCTTCACACTATCCTTTATACGTCAGGACGTGAGCCCCGTCCTCCTCGTTCTACTTCAATCAGTGTTTGACAAGACGACAGGAAGACAAAGCTGATGGACGAGAGAGGGAGGACGCTAGAATTTGGAGACAATACGCTTAATTAGATGAAGGCACGGCTGCTACGAGTCCTCATGAGCGTCTTATTCAGTACTGGAGTTGAGGGGGGGGTGAGGGGGGATGAAGGGAGAAAAAATAAGTTTTGTGTCCTGAAGATGTCCTGAATTCCCAAAACACAGTCTGCACCTGCTGTTTAGTATTATTGTAACTGCTTGTTCACACGGGAAGCTCAGTCGCGTGTGAACCGAGCCTTAGCGTGTTAACCGAGGCCTTAGCGTGAGAACTGGCAGGCGGGGGTTGAAGGGGCAACCCCTTCCACGAGAAAGGTATAAAGACGCGGTAGCCGGAAGTCCGGAATCAGAGTCTGCCGTGGGTCAGTGCAGGACGCCCGGCGCGGTTTTTTTCCTTGGCTTACTCTATATCCGGAGTGTCCCCGGCTCTCCAGTCTTGTGTCGAGGTAAGATAGGCCTTAAAAAACCTTTGTAGTTGTGTGTGATGAATATTGCTCAGCCACTTGCGGGGGGTAACTTGACACTTTATCCTAGCAAACGAGTAATTTTGTGTGTACTGCTATTTGCGGGGGATAACTTGGCGAATTATCCTAGCAAACTGGTAGTTTTGTGGATGTCTTCTATGTAAATGCTTGCTTTTTGCTAATAAATGTATTCATATCTTATAGCAAAGGCGAGGTGTGTGTGTGTGTGATTCATTTTGGTACAGCCGACCACTCCTAGAACCTAATTGAGCTTTCTCCCAAAACAGGGGATGAGGGGGGATGAGGGGGGATGAGGGGGGATGGCATCCCCCCTGAAATAAAAACGGTCCAAATCACCCCCCCCTGTAAAACTGCCATCCCCCCTTTCCATCCCTTATGTCATTTCATCAATGAATGTGGTTTTACTGCTATTTCAACATTTAGAGTCATCACCAGAAACATAACACCAGAAAAATAACGTATTTTTAACCTGTTTCAAGTAAATTTTCACTTGAAATAAGTAGGAAAATCTGCCAGTGGAACAAGATTTATCTTCTCATTACAAGCAAAAAAATCTTGTTCCACTGGCAGATTTTTCTACTTATACCAAGAGAAAATCTACTTGAAACAGGTGAAAATTGTTGTTTTTTCCAGTGATGAGTCTTGTTTTAAGCGTAATGAGATTTCTTTTCTAAAATGAGACATTTTAACTAGAAATAAGACAAATATTCTTGTTAAGATTGTGAGTTTTTGCAGTGATCCATTTTACTTATCCTGTGAAGGACAGAGTCATATTGATAAGTTCAGAAAAGTGTTTTTTATTGTTGTGTTTTGATGTATTTGATGTAAGCCCAGTGGATATTTAAAGCTTACAGAAGGCTGCATTTAACTGCTGCTATGTCATTCCTGCAGTATTTCTGCAGCTGTTTTGGTCACTGCTATTATTTGTAATATATTATATTATTTGTAATCAGCACAAATTATCTGTCCCCATATGATAAAATCCACCATGCCCCCTGTTTTTTTTTTTTACAACTGGAGTACGGGTTGTTTTTACTTCTGAGATTAGAGCCGAGAGAGTTTCAGAGTAAACCGAGAGCCCCAAACTGCAAAAGTACCACATGGACCTCTTTTATAGTGTGTTGCTGAGTTGTCATCCCGCCTTTGCACATGTTTTGACTGTAGACTTTAATACTTTATCCTCTAGTATTAAAAATTCATCTTCCCCTTCTGATTAATGGCTTGAATATCTTAATGTGGTTCCAGGATTAACTAAATCTCCTCCTCAGCATATTCAAGAAAGTGGGCTTGGTTTTCATCCCCGCACCATAGCTGCTTCTGCTCCTCAGAAAGAAGAACCGCCGGGTATTAGATGCCCCTTTCTATTGTATTAGCCACAAACTTTGGCCAAACACTTACAGAAAGTTCTATTTTGGTTTCATCTGACCATATAACATTTTCCCAATCCTCTTCTGCATCATCCAAATGCTCTCTAACAAACTTCAGAAGGGCCAGGGGCCTCATTTATAAAGCTTACGTGCGCACAAAACAGGGCTTGAAAGATGCGCAAGCCACCTTCTACACAAAGGTTGGGATTTAAAAAGAAAAAACTGACCGAAAAATGTGCGTATCCCTACGCCAACCCTGACATACTTAAGATATGGGGAACTGGCGACGCAGGCGGTGAGGTGGTGAAATGAAGCCAGATTCATGTCATACTCTTAATAATGTCATCACATATCAGACTTATAATATAATAGCGCCGATCGTGTCCCTGTCAGGACTCTGGTGCTGCTGCTGCTGCTGCAGCCGCGGTGCAGGACACGCCGGTGTCGTGCCAAAAAGTGATTGCCTGCCAGAATCTGATTTCTCCCCTGAAAATGGGTCTTTTTAACTGCCAAAAATTGATTGAAGGCCAAATACAGTTATTGAAAAGTTGTTTCTGCCTAAATATAACTTGATCTCATTCTTGAGCTTCATAATCTGAAAATCTGACGTTTTAGCGCTCAACGGGCTGCTGTGCGCGCTCCCGCGGCCAGAAATCAGAAGAAATCAGATTCTGGCAGGCAATCACTTTTTGGCACGACACCGGGCCACTCTACGGAGCCCCTTAAGGGACTCGCGCGTAAGCCTAAATTATGGTTCCGCGTTAAAACGACGCAGAGCCTACGCCGTAGGTTACGCGGCGAGGCGCACCTACGCCGTAGGCTCTGCGTTGGTGTAACGCGGAACCATAAATCAGCCTTAAAGGTTTCACGCGCGCGTAAAACTCATTTTATATATATATATATAATGTATATAGTGTCCCTTTAGGGGCTCCGTACCTCTTGGCCTGCACATTCAAATTACACCACTTCTTTTTTTTCTGCACCATCTGTCCGAGGCACTCACGGCGTGAGTGCCAACGACGTGCTGCCACTCACTCACTTTATTTTATACTATTTATACTTTTACTGTGACCGCCAAATAATGTGGTTTTCCTGCCTCCACATCATCCACAACATCTCCATCTCAGTCTCTGTGAAATTCAGTGGCACGGTTGCTCGACACGTCTCATTCATCCTGACGCACAAACAGGCTGCAGGAAGCCGCTGCGCATGCTCAGCAGGCTCATTCATATAAAAATGCAGTCATGGAGTAGTTTGCATTGCACATTTATGGTATGAAGTGGGCGTGTAGAGGGCGGGATATGAGGCGAAGCTGGACTGTGATTTATAAAGCGAACATTGTGTGCAAGTGTGCGTGCACGCGGTTTTATAAATCAAAATAAATGTTTTGGGCCCGCCATTTTCGGCTTTTGGGTTTACGTGCACTTTTAGTATGAATCCTAGCCCATTCCTACTGATAACCAGTTAAAACAGGTGCCATTAATACTGGTAACGAGTGGAGGACAGAGGAGCCTCTTAAAGAAGAAGTTACAGGTCTGTGAAAGACAGAAATCTTACTTGTTTGTAGGTGATGTTGGACCACATCCAGTGATCATGTGGACGGTTATAAATGTATATGAACATTTGGTGAAATTGTATTTTTAACTTCCAAGTCGGTTCACACGGAACCAGCTTTAATGTGCCTCCTAAAATGGCTGCCGTGCCATGAACTACAAGCCCAGCGTGCGTTGCGTGGGGGGGTGGCACCTAAATTGGCGCGCATCCAATCACAAGCGAGACACTGATGACGTCACCGCAGCGCGTGGAAAGACAAACCCCTGCAGCTGCAACTGTTTCTCTCTCTTCCACACCACCTTTCATCGTAGCTGGATCTTTCGCCCCAGGCCAAAAAGATCCCCCATCTTTTGACACCTGTATGTAAATACATTCTGGTTGATTTTTAATGAGGAGTTGTTTGTGTTTCATACAATTTTGGTCACAATGGATTGTTTGACAGAGTCAGCGCTCGAATCTCACCCTTCAATTATACTAGGCATAAACCTTAATCTCTGAGACTGATTTTCTGCTGTTAAAAGTTATAATTTCCCTGGTTTAAGGCCCAGGGTGGTGCCCCTACGAGAATTATTGTCATTTTGATCATTCAATTTGATAAATAGTCAACTTTATTAATTATTAATAATTCTTGGATAAAATTATTAATAACCTTCGATAACTGGACAGCCAAGCTAACCTGTGTGGCACAACAGTGACCAAATACTTATTTTACCAAGGAATTTACAATTCATTCCGTAAAAATCCTACAATATGATTTCCTGGATTCCTTCCCCCCATTCTGTCTCTCATAGTTGAAATTACCTATGATGATCATCTTTTTAAGTGGGAGAACTGAGTCAATAACTTTTTGCCCCAGTGTATCTGAGGGGATGTCTTCTGCACTTCCTGTTTTGGAAGCTGTTGGAGGGATGACTGAGAACTGACCGGTGCTGTTCTTTGGCCTCTGGAACGACAGCCGGCGTTTAATCAGCCCGTCAATCCTCGGCGCGAGGGGAGTGCTGGAAGAGCCAGAGCGAATGCAGAGCGACACGAGAAGTAGGTCAGGAGTGTTTCTTTTCTGTGGGTTTGCCAACATGGCATAAGGTTGTTCTGATGAGCCCGGTCCCCTGGGCGTCGCAGGACGCACTGCAAAGTGAAGGTGACATCAACGTGAGAAGTGTTTCAGGATCAAAGTCAATCCGTATCGCTTGACTCGCACAACGATGTACACGGACAGAAAGACAGGCAGATATCCCAGCGGGGGGGGGTTACATCACCTCCAGCAGTTCGGTTACCCTGCGTTCACACTGAAAGCATCTCAGTCAAAAGTGTTACCGTGGCAACGCTAGATGCCAAAAAGCAAAAAAAAAAGGACGCTTATTTCTCAGACGAACTTTATCGTAGAGACATCGTTCAAACTTTTAAACACTCGGCCCAATTGTCACTAACGGACCGTACAACCTCATTATGGCAACAGGTTATCGTAGAGACATTGTACAAATATTCCCCGACTCGGCACGCTGTGGACTTCAACATATTCAAATTTCATGAAGCTGGGATTTAAGGACATTTTATGTCAAAATCCAGGCCAAATGGCCCCATTCATTCGGATGGGGTTTTTTACCATGGTGAAAAAAAAACCTATCCGTTAACATAGCCTGAACCGGAACGTGCACCCATGCATGGCATATATCGTTACATGCGTCTCCATCGTGCCTCGATGGGCATTACTTTTCTCAGTCAAAAGCGTTACCGCGGGGATGCTAGACGCCAAAAAGCGCGCCCCATTAATAACTATTGGGAGCACAGGAATGAAGGCAATACAACCATAAACACCTCAAACTGACATAGAACCACCCCGAACACAAACACTACAGCCCCAAACCAAAGCAGCGAGAGGGGACGAATGTGCAGTAAGGCATGCCCATATCAAAATTTCCAGAAATGTTCTAGTTTTCTATGAAAACGCGCGTCGGGAGCAGCCGGAGCAGCGTATCAATTTGAAGTTGAAAAATCGGAACTTTATGCAAATGAGCAGCAGCGACGCCGAGGCAGCGTCCAATCACAGACCAGGATTCCCGAAGCGAGAAGCCTCAATGCAGATTGTACTTTCATGTTAACTCATTCACATGCGTACAGGAGCAGAGCTGTGTACTAACAAACTTATTGTATCAGGAATTAATATATTTAATCCAGCAAACTGAAATTTTGGCCGATTTGACTTTTTACCTGAACTGCTCACGTGAAACACGTATCTGATGGGTGAGGAGCTGGATGGTCCAAACGATTTTATTTGCTACATTGATCCAACGCAAAATAATTAAAAACCGTGCTTATTAATCATAAAAACATAGTTTAAACATCATGACCAAATCCGCTCCGACCCGGTGTGTCAGTGATCAGCGCAGACAGACTGCAGCTTCTGAATTATGGTTCCACGGTGACGTCTTTCTGCTGAAGAGCTGTTTGCTTCTCGCCAGACATGTTGCTGGGTTTGTGGCCAAACAGCAGTACTTTCTTCTCATTTGTCCAATGCTACTTTGTCTCAGAAGTTTTGTGAGTAGTTATGTTCTTTCAAAAATGTTTCCCCGCTAGTGACCCTTCCTGACAAACTGGACTAGTTCATTTTTCTCCTCCTTGGTGCCGTCATGGACTTGAACTTTTATCTACACTCAACAGGGCTGTATTACGTTCGCCCGGTGTACCAGATAAAGTGCTGAGTGGAGGTGCTTGTACAGTATGTTGATGATACATGTTATCCTATTCTTCTGTAAAAGTCTGCACACGTGATGATCATCAGCCCTTTCAGAGCCAGACTGGACTGCAGCTTGGACTCTCACACCAGATGGAAATGGCTTTTTTTATCTTTACTTTTTGTGTTTTTTAATAAGGTATGAATGAGATTCAATAATGAGTCAGTGTGTGTGTGTGTGTGTGTGTGTGTGTGTGTGTGTGTGTGTGTGTAAAGTGCCATTTGAAGTTGTGGTGACTAATTCGCACCCCCGCAGGAAAAAAAGAAAGTTTCATAACCAGTTCCCTCTCCCTGTATCTCTCTCTCCCTCTGAGCATCATCGTGAACCTTTGAACAACCTCCTCAGCATCAGAAAAGCGTCTCTTCCAGCGCTCTTAGTGGATTAATGATAGAAAAACAGGTCGGTGGAGAATCCTGCGAGTGATGTTTATGAGCAGTGGATGGACTCAGGGGCTTTTGCATCTCGCAAAGTTGACCAGAACACAACTGACTCGGCCTCCTCATTAGGTATGGGTGATATTTTACCGTTCACGATATACCGTTAAATCGATGCACAACGTACGTGAAGGAAGGAAGGAAGGATATGAGCCAGAAAGAATGAAAGAAAGAAAGAAAGAAAGAAAGAAATGAGCCTGAAAGAAAGAAAGAAAGAAAGAAAGAAAGAAAGAAAGAAAGAAAGAAAGAAAGAAAGAAAGAAAGAAAGAAAGAAAGAAATGAGCCTGAAAGAAAGAAAGAAAGAAAGAAAGAAATGAGCCTGAAAGAAAGAAAGAAAGAAAGAAAGAAAGAAAGAAACGTGATAAAAGAAAGAAAGAAAGAAAGAAAGAAAGAAAGAAAGAAAGAAAGAAAGAAAGAAAGAAAGAAAGAAAGAAATGAGCCTGAAAGAAAGAAAGAAAGAAAGAAAGAAAGAAACGTGATAAAAGAAAGAAAGAAAGAAATGAGCCTGAAAGAAAGAAAGAAAGAAAGAAAGAAAGAAAGAAAGAAAGAAAGAAAGAAAGAAAGAAAGAAATGAGCCTGAAAGAAAGAAAGAAAGAAAGAAGAAAGAAAGAAAGAAAGAAAGAAATGAGCCTGAAAGAAAGAAAGATGGTCCAAGCAGACAGGTCGGCAGTCTATCGCAGTAAAATAAATGAATAATACCAATTATTTTTGTCTGAAGAATGTGAGATAGCTCAGCAGAAATGTGTTCACGCCTGCCAAAGCATTGTGTGTGTGTGTGTGTGTGTGTGTGTGTGTGTGTGTGTGTGTGTGTGTGTGTGCGTGTGCGTGTGTGTGTGTGTGTGTGTGTTCCAACAGATGATCAGCTTATTATTATGAAGGGACACGAAACAAGGATTAAACAGCAGATTAAAACGGACATAAAGATAAGGAGGTGCACGAGAATAAAGAGGGAGGACAACGAGGTTAGTCGAGATGAAGGGGATACGGAGGAGAACCTGCTCTCTGAAAATGACCATAACCTTTTTAACATCGCATCCCGTCGCGGTGACACGTGAAAAACCTTTGCATGGTGAGTCATCACCATGGCAACAATAGAAAGCCAGTCAACATCTTTTACGTAGGGGACGACGCATTCACTTGCTCAAACAAGTCTTCTGTGTAGACGCCCATGTTTATCTACTGAGCTGGAGGTCCGGACGTCTTTCCTTTTTATGTCAGCGCAGCGATGTGAAATAAAAGAAATAAAAGGTGATCAAGGAGTAGACTCATCTTTCTTTTAACAGCCTCCATGTTTAAAGGGCCTCAAAAGTATTTGGATGTTGCAAAAACAGTCGTTCACATGTTACTTCAGGACAAAAGATCTGGAGTTGATGTCAGGTACCAGCAGCTGAGATCGCTACAAAATTACTCTAAGAGAAGGGAGCAAAAACATCAAGTTTGGCTGAATCTGAAACAGTTAAGTTCATTCTTGAAAAGAACAAAGTGTCGGTGAGCTCAACAACATCAAAAGACTGCGTACCAAGGTCAAAATGCAGAGTGTTTACAATGAGGTGCAAAAGACTAAGCCGTAAAGAAAAGGTGAGCCGGATCAGACTAAACATCTAAAAAGATGCCAGATCGGTTGGACGGAAGAAACTGAGATGAACATCAGGATCAGGATACAAGCAGACCAGAGGATGAGTGCAACATGGGGTGTTGACGCCCAATGCTGCCAAAGCGATGAGGTGGCGCTGAGGTTCAATTCAATTCAATTCAATTGTATTTCTATAGCGTCTAATACAACAAAAGTTGTCTCGAGGTGCTTTCCAGAGACCCAGAACATAAACCCCGAGCAATTATTACATAAACAATGGCAGGTAAAATCTCCCCTAGTGGGAGAAAAACCTTAAGCCAAACAGTGGCAAGAAAAACTCCCCTGGCCAGCATGCAGCTCCTGAAGCTCCGGCCTGCAAACATGCACAAAAGAGAAAAAAGGGGGCCAGCACAAGAAACTACAGGAACGATGGACAAAAATGACGGCAATGAGATACTTATAATAATAAAAAATGGAAAAGGAGAAGAGAGGAAAGGAAGAGGAGAAGGGAAGAAGGGTAAGAGGTACCGCCCAGTGGATCATGTCGGGAGCATAGGCCTATAGCAGCATATCTACCACGAAGCTATGAGTTGGTGATTAGGTGGCGATGAGGTGGTGATGAGGTGGTGATGAGGTAGTGATGAGGTGGTGATGAGGTGGCGATGAGGTGGAGATGAGGTGGAGATGAGGTGGCGATGAGGTGGAGATGAGTTGCTGATGAGGTGGTGCTGAGGTGGAGATGAGGTGGTGATGAGGTTGAGATGAGGTGGAGATGAGATGGCGATGAGTTGGTGATGAGGTGGTGATGAGTTGGAGATGAGGTGGTGATGAGGTGGAGATGAGGTGGTGATGAGGTGGAGATGAGGTGGTGATGAGGTGGCGATGAGGTGGTGATGAGGTGGAGATGAGTTGGTGCTGAGGTGGAGATGAGGTGGAGATGAGGTGGTGATGAGGTGGAGATGAGGTGGCGATGAGGTGGCGATGAGGTGGTGATGAGGTGGCGATGAGGTGGCGATGAGGTGGCGATGAGGTGGCGATGAGGTGGAGATGAGGTGGAGATGAGTTGGTGCTGAGGTGGTGATGAGGTGGTGATGAGGTGGTGATGAGGTTGAGATGAGGTGGAGATGAGATGGTGATGAGTTGGTGATGAGGTGGCGATGAGTTGGAGATGAGGTGGTGATGAGGTGGCGATGAGATGGCGATGAGGTGGAGATGAGGTGGAGATGAGGTGGAGATGAGGTGGTGATGAGGTGGAGATGAGTTGGTGCTGAGGTGGTGATGAGGTGGTGATGAGGTGGCGATGAGGTGGCGATGAGGTGGCGATGAGGTGGAGATGAGGTGGTGATGAGGTGGAGATGAGTTGGTGCTGAGGTGGTGATGAGGTGGTGATGAGGTGGCGATGAGGTGGCGATGAGGTGGCGATGAGGTGGCGATGAGGTGGAGATGAGGTGGAGATGAGGTGGTGATGAGGTGGAGATGAGTTGGTGCTGAGGTGGTGATGAGTTGGTGATGAGGTGGTGATGAGGTGGTGATGAGGTGGAGATGAGGTGGAGATGAGGTGGAGATGAGGTGGTGATGAGGTGGAGATGAGTTGGTGCTGAGGTGGTGATGAGGTGGTGATGAGGTGGCGATGAGGTGGCGATGAGGTGGCGATGAGGTGGAGATGAGGTGGTGATGAGGTGGAGATGAGTTGGTGCTGAGGTGGTGATGAGGTGGTGATGAGGTGGCGATGAGGTGGCGATGAGGTGGCGATGAGGTGGCGATGAGGTGGAGATGAGGTGGAGATGAGGTGGTGATGAGGTGGAGATGAGTTGGTGATGAAGTGGTGATGAGGTGGTGATGAGGTGGTGATGAGGTTGAGATGAGGTGGAGATGAGATGGTGATGAGTTGGTGATGAGGTGGCGATGAGTTGGAGATGAGGTGGTGATGAGGTGGCGATGAGATGGCGATGAGGTGGAGATGAGGTGGAGATGAGGTGGAGATGAGGTGGTGATGAGGTGGAGATGAGTTGGTGCTGAGGTGGTGATGAGGTGGTGATGAGGTGGCGATGAGGTGGCGATGAGGTGGCGATGAGGTGGAGATGAGGTGGTGATGAGGTGGAGATGAGTTGGTGCTGAGGTGGTGATGAGGTGGTGATGAGGTGGCGATGAGGTGGCGATGAGGTGGCGATGAGGTGGCGATGAGGTGGAGATGAGGTGGAGATGAGGTGGTGATGAGGTGGAGATGAGTTGGTGCTGAGGTGGTGATGAGTTGGTGATGAGGTGGTGATGAGGTGGTGATGAGGTGGAGATGAGGTGGCGATGAGGTGGAGATGAGTTGGTGCTGAGGTGGTGATGAGGTGGTGATGAGGTGGTGATGAGGTGGAGATGAGTTTGTGATGAGGTGGAGATGAGTTGGTGCTGAGGTGGTGATGAGGTGGTGATGAGGTGGTGATGAGGTGGAGATGAGGTGGCGATGAGGTGGAGATGAGGTGGCGATGAGGTGGCGATGAGGTGGAGATGAGGTGGAGATGAGATGGCGATGAGTTGGTGATGAGTTGGTGATGAGGTGGTGATGAGGTGGTGATGAGGTGGTGATGAGGTGGTGATGAGGTGGCGATGAGGTGGCGATGAGGTGGAGATGAGTTGGAGATGAGGTGGAGATGAGATGGCGATGAGTTGGAGATGAGTTGGAGATGAGTTGGTGATGAGTTGGTGATGAGGTGGAGATGAGGTGGTGATGAGGTGGAGATGAGTTGGTGATGAGGTGGCGATGAGGTGGCGATGAGGTGGCGATGAGGTGGCGATGAGGTGGCGATGAGGTGGAGATGAGGTGGAGATGAGATGGCGATGAGTTGGTGATGAGTTGGTGATGAGGTGGTGATGAGGTGGTGATGAAGTGGTGATGAGGTGGTGATGAGGTGGCCATGAGGTGGAGATGAGTTGGCGATTATGTGGTGCTGAGGTGGTGATGAGGTGGAGATGAGGTGGCGATGAGGTGGCGATGAGGTGGCGAGGAGGTGGAGATGAGTTGGAGATGAGTTGGTGATGAGTTGGTGATGAGGTGGAGATGAGGTGGTGATGAGGTGGAGATGAGATGCCGATGAGGTGGAGATGAGGTGGAGATGAGATGGCGATGAGTTGGTGATGAGGTGGTGATGAGTTGGTGATGAGGTGGTGATGAGGTGGTGATGAAGTGGTGATGAGGTGGTGATGAGGTGGCGATGAGGTGGAGATGAGTTGGCGATTATGTGGTGCTGAGTTGGTGATGAGGTGGAGATGAGGTGGTGATGAGGTGGAGATGAGGTGGCGATGAGTTGGTGATGAGTTGGTGATGAGGTGGAGATGAGGTGGCGATGAGGTGGCGATGAGGTGGCGATGAGGTGGCGATGAGGTGGCGAGGAGGTGGAGATGAGTTGGAGATGAGTTGGTGATGAGTTGGTGATGAGGTGGAGATGAGGTGGTGATGAGGTGGAGATGAGGTGGCGATGAGTTGGAGATGAGTTGGAGATGAGGTGGCGATGAGGTGGAGATGAGGTGGAGATGAGGTGGAGATGAGGTGGAGATGAGGTGGAAATGAGGTGGAGATGTGGTGGTGATGAGTTTGTGATGAGGTGGCGATGAGGTGGCGATGAGGTGGAGATGAGGTGGCGATGAGGTGGCGATGAGGTGGAGATGAGTTGGTGATGAGTAGGAGAAAAGTTGGTGATGAGGTGGAGAAAAGTTGGTGATGAGGTGGAGATAAGGTGGTGATGAGGTGGAAAAGAGGTGGTGATGAGTTGGTGATGAGGTGGAGATGAGGTGGTGATGAGGTGGAGATGAGGTGGTGATGAGGTGGTGATGAGGTGGAGATGAGGTGGTGATGAGGTGGAGATGAGGTGGTGATGAGGTGGAGATGAGGTGGTGATGAGGTGGTGATGAGGTGGTGATGAGGTGGTGATGAGGTCCATGTAGATCTGGAGCCTTTTCTTTTTAACGCTGTGGTGTGATCATCATTGCCAGGGGTGACACTCCTCCCTCCCAAGCCTGGCTCTCTCATTGGCTGGAGCTTGGAGTCGCCAACAGCTTCACATGTACCTGTATCTTTGAACCTATGAGTCACAGCTCTTTGCTGCAGGGATTGAAGTTTAAACGGGTGCAGAAGAGGCTTGTTTGTTTCTGTGGGTTTCCGACTTGTCGTTGTTTTATCAAATAATACGCCCCCACGGTGTAACTTTGTGTTGATATGTTCTCCGTTCTCTCAAATGAGTTGCTTCAGGGATGAAAGGACGAGAAGTGGTCGACAGCTGATACAAAATAAGGAGGAATGATGAGGAGGTGGTAAAAGAGGGCGAGGGAGACGGGTGTATAGGGAACCAAAGAAAGAAAAAGAGACATGCACCGAGGGTTAGTCAGAGTTGCTCTCTAAACCGGTGTGAAATAATCGGCAGAGAGGGGAAGAGATTAGCACCGCGCTGCCCTGTCTTTCCTCTTCTCGACGGCACAAGTGAGACTTTTGGATGTTGGGGAGGTGGGCTGCGTGCAGGGAGGGGGTGGGGATAGGAAAGGAGGGGGGGAGTCTGAGCGCAGCCTCTCCCTTTCTCTCCCCTCCGTTACCTCAGCATCCCACTTCTATCACCGTTTCGGTCATCAGATTCTCCGTGAGCTGAGAAAGGCAGCGGCAGAGAGGCGGAAAACAAAGACGGGAAGAACAAAGAAGAAGAAGAGACGTGGGATGGCTGAGGTGCGAGACTGAGCCGGAGCAATTAGGCTGCACGGGCTGAGGAGACCAAACTTAGGAGAGGAAGGACGCAGGAGAGGAGGAACAGAGGAGCTATTTCTGGGGGAAACAGAGGGGAATGCGTGGGGGGAGAGGGGCTGGGCGCTGACACCGATCAGTTGCAAAAAAGTGGGAAAGTGAACAAAAAAGAAAAGGACTGGTAAAAGAAAAAGAGAGGAAGAAGGCTTGAAGATCTCATCTGCGGCTGCCGGGCGAATCCTCTTGGATCCAGGATGGATAAAGTGGAGCGAGTGATGAAGATGGTGAAGAGTTTGTCCCCCAGGAAGAAGCGCAGAGGAGGACCGGGAGAACTGGAGAGCCCGGACACCCTGTGTGACGAACTGTGTCGGTTCAGCCTCTGCATCACCGGTGAGAGGCGTGTGATGAGCTGGTGTGTGTCTGTGGTGCTGGTGTGTGATGTTTGTAAGAGAAACCGGCTGAGTTTCGCTCATAAACACATAGGACAAACATCATCAGGTCCTCGTGAGGTCTGTGAACACGGCAGAAAACTCCAGATCACGTGACGAATGAGGCAAAGTGGCAGGCGGGTGCAGGTGCAGATGCAGGTGCAGGTGCAGGTGCAGGTGCAGGTGCAGATGCAGGTGCAGGTGCAGGTGCAGGTGCAGGTGCAGGTGCAGGTGCAGGTGCAGGTGCAAGTGACCGGCTGTGAGCGCCTGGAAAAGCTGATGTTTGTGCAAACTGAAGCCCCGAGTTGATGTTAACCCTTGTACTGTCTTTGGGTCAAAATTACCTAATTATCCTGTTCCTTCTTTCCTTCCTTCCTTCTTTTCTCCCTTCCTTCCTTCTTTTTTCCATTCCTTCCTTCTTTCCTCCCTTCCTTCCTTCCTTCCTTCCTTCCTTCCTTCCTTCCTTCCTTCCTTCCTTCCTTCCTTCCTTCTTTTTTCCCTTCCTTCATTCTTTCCTCCCTTCCTTCTTTCTTTTCTCCCTTCTTTCCTCCCTTCCTTCCTTCTTTTCTTCCTTTCTCCCTTCTTTCCTTCTTTTCTCCCTTCTTTCCTCCCTTCCTTCTTTCTTTTCTTCCTTCCTTCCTCCTTCCTTGACCCGAAGACAGTACAAGGGTTAACTCAACACTGAGCAACACAGACCGGAGTTACCGGAGTTACCGGAGCATCCGTCGGCCAGGGGTTACGAGCCGTGCAGAGGTCTGGACAGCTGTCAATCAGACCGGTCCAGGCCTGATTGACAGCTGTCAATCAGGCCTGTCCAGGCTGCAGTCGGGGGGTTAAGGTGGATTTAACCTCCGACAGCCGGGCCAGAGCTGCAGAGCTGCACCTGAACAAGTATAGAAAACCCTGTTTGAGCACTCTGTATCTGTGGTTGTGGAATCAAGATTCCTGTTTGGGAAAAAACTGTTACCAGGAAGTGGCTTAAGCCAGACGCTCCTTCATTAGATGATTGGTACGACATCATTTATATATCTTTGTAATGGAGAGGATAACGTTCTCTATGAGGCTGCAACAATTAAAATTTGAAGTAATCTGGGAAGATTGGAAAAGTTATATTTCCCTGAGACGCCATGCTTTTTTTTTTAGATGTATTTAATTTACCCATTTGTCTTTATACAAAGTTTTTTTTTATCTCTTTATCTTAATGAAAACACCCCACGTTTATGTTTTTGTTATTTTTTCTGTTTGCAAGAAAAAGAAAAAAAAAAGAAAAATGGATCGCAGTAAAGATATAATGTTGGTATGCTTATGTTATGCTTGGATTTTTTTTAATTTTATTTATTTTATTTTTGTACATGTAAAAAAAAACAACACTTCATGAGAAGTTTAAGAAAAATTATTATTATTATTATTATTATTATTCCCGCGACCCGGGAACGGATAAGCGGCGGACGATGGATGGATTATTATTATATACTGTAATTATACTCACACACTTATACGTGCATACATACATACACATAGTTGAATATTTCTATATATTTGTACTCACATGCCCATATAAATATTTACATAAATATACTTATTTACACTATACTGTATCTGCTCTATATCTAGTATAGTGGAAAATGCTGCTGTAATGCTTGTGTGATTCCCGAATAATAAAAAACAGAACAAAAAAAAACCCTTTTTGGTGAAAACTAAACTCATTTATCGGTTAAACTCGTTCATGTCTCTTCAGTTTCATGGGTTTCCTACGTTTACTTGAAGCACTTTGACATGACGACGATTTAAATAAATGAAATATTCTTGTTTTTACCGTTGATTTGTGGGATTTTTGGCTGGCTTGTTCCTCGTCTTCATTCTAGTTTATGTACTTTTACCAAAAAGAAGTATAAAGCATAATAAAGCTGTTATCTTGTCTTCCTTATGGGGGGGCTGGTTTGTACCAGGGTGTCATCTATTCCACCCTAAACTCTTCTGCATACCAGACTTTTCCAGTCAGATTATCCTCCAAAAAAGTAGAATACAAAGGCTATCTGGTAAAATCCATCCCATCTCACGAGGAGCAGGAATGTTTTATCTCTGATTTAAAAATAGTTTTCTGCACCCTTTGCTTCATTTATCCGTGGTGCTATTTAATTACCTCTGAACTGAGCGATGAGCAGAGTTGTGATTTCATTATCAGCATTTTTATTTTAACCCTCTTTGATCGTGCACAAACATCTCGGGTATAAAAGTAAAAAACTGTTAAAAATTGAGGCTTGATGAAAGATGATGGGTGCTATTTTGTACACGTGAGAGAGTTTTATTCTTTCCCTTCACCCTCATCATTTATTTCTTCATCACACAATCTTTCTAATCGCTCAGCAGCAACGCCAGACTTCAAACAGCATCAGCTAACAAACATCGCCCTGCAAGCTGCCGTCACACGGCCTGCGAGCTGCAGACACGGCCAGTGACGTCAAAGCAACATCCAAATGTCTTACTTCAGCACAATTATACATCTATTCACTGGTTTATTTTTTCACATTTGTGATTTATGCCGCATTAAGGCTAAAGAAATAAAAATGAAGGTGTCAGGGCAGGGAGTAAAGACAGAAAGATGGATGAAAATAATGAAAAATATCATAAAATAACAAATACAAAGAGCAGAGAAACATTCTTGAAAAGTTGGATTAACAACAAGGCGGGACGTGTATCTGTAGGAGATCAGTCGGAGGGATTTTCAAAAATCAGTTCTCCCAAAAGCCTCAATGACTTCAGACCAATCGCACTGACATCGATTGTGATGAAATCTTTTGAAAAACTTGTAAGATAAGAAATTCTGAAGACAACTGAGCATGACCTTGATCCCATGCAATTTGCTTATAGGCCCAACAGAGGGGTAGAAGATGCCACAGTCACTTTGTTAAATTTGCTTTTTAAACATCTGGAGGGGAAAGGAACACTTGCGAGACTTTTATTTATTGATTTCTCATCTGCTTTTAATACAATTCAACCCCATGTTTTAGCTTTGAGGCTTTTAGAACATTTTAACATTAGCAAAAATCTTGTGGGCTGGATTCTGAACTTTTTAACTGACAGGACACAGAAAGTGAGAGTGAATGGAACTGTTTCAGAGCAGGTTTCATCCTCCACTGGCTCCCCACAAGGATGTGTGCTCTCTCCTCTCTTGTTCATCCTCTATACGGATATGTGCCGTAGCAGCAGAGAGGATAGAACTATTTTAAAGTATGCTGACGATACGGTCATTGTCAGCCTGCTGAAAAACAATGAGACGAGCCACGGCCCAGTTGTCAATGATTTCCTTGACTGGTGCAGTAAGTCTTTTCTTCAAATGAACATTTCTAAAACAAAAGACATGATCATTGACTTTCGTAAAAACAGTGCTCCCAACCAAGAGGCTACAGTTTTAAAAGGTCAGGCAGTGGAGTGTGTCAGCACATACAAATATCTGGGAACTGTCATCGACAACAAACTGAACTTTGAGGAAAACTGTCAAGCTGTGTACAAAAAGGGACGCCAGCGCCTGTTTTGTTTGAGAAAACTGTCTTCTTTTAACATTTCCAGGACCATGCTGATCTTGTTTTATCGTGCTTTTATAGAATCGGTTTTATCTTTCTGTCTTGCTTCGTGGTTTGGAAATGCGTCCCTTAAAAACAAAAACTTTTTAAACCAAATTGTGAAATGGTCGAGCAAGCTGATTGGAGAGTCTCAGCTTCAGCCAGAAACCCTGTTTTCTAAACAGTTACAGAGGATAGCTGGCTCGATTTTAAAAGACAACTCCCACCCCCTTAAATGTGAGTTTCAGCTGCTCCCATCAGGTCGGAGGTTCAGGGTACCTGCTTGCAAAACCAAACGGTATAAAAATAGCTTTGTACCAGCAGCCATCAGTGCTATCAATAAGTGAGGGAACTGCAACATAACTTTGTATTTATGTTTTGTGTTGTTTCCTTTATCTTGTTTTTATGAAAAGGCACATTTTTTATCCTTTTGCTTGGTTTTAATATTTTGTGTTTTTAGTCTACTGATGTTTTAACTTATTTTGATTCTTATCTTGGGGCCGTCCTTCTTGTTCTTTGTTCTTTTAGCCAAAGCACTGTTGTCACTTTATTTTATCCTGTGTTGTTGAGTGTATGGTTTTATATTGTATGAGGAGGCACTCACTGTGAACCAAATTTACCCAAGGGTACTATAATAAATCTATCTATCTATCTATCTATCTTTCTCCTGGTTTTTACTTGTTATCACGATAAAATGACACTGCAAACATCCAGTCATTGATTCTTGGAGATGAAGAAAAAGATGAAGTTGATGCTTCAGATGCTGCAGCGCCACAACAGCCCACAAAGTTCCGTCCATCAAGGCTGTATTTGGCAAATGTCGACCATAGTCATTACAGAACGTACTGGACTCGTGGTGAATGTAGGAGGCAGAACTTTACCAACTAGGAAGACACAATACTGCCCTCGCGGACGGGCAGAACACGGTTGGAACTCCAGTAACGAGTGTTGCGGGCATGGGAACAGTCGTGTGGTTAAAACAGAGAGGACTGACGCCAGTCTCCAACCTTCTGGTACCAAAGTTAGGACAACAACTAATTGCTAATTGCTTGAAGACAGACAGACGGACAGACAGAGCTCTTCCACCCTGACAGACCTGGGGCCTCATTTATAAAGCTTGCGTGCGCACAAAACAGGGCTTGAAAGATGCGCAAGCCACCTTCTACGCAAAGGTTGGGATTTAAAAAGAAAAAACTAACCGAAAAATGTGTGTATCTTTACGCACACTTTGATCCTAGCGCATGAACATTTTGAAGATATGGGGAACTGGCGACGCAGGCGGTGAGGTGGTGAAATGAAGCCAGATTCATGTCATACTCTTAATGTCATCACATATCAGACTTATAATAAAATAGCGCTGATCGTGTCCCTCTGTGTTTGAAGCGTCAGTCAGGACTCTCTGGTGCTGCTGGTGCTGAAGCCGCAGTGCAGGACACGCCGTGCCGGGAACCTCCTCGTCACCCACCGCGACAACCGTAGAGTGACTGAGGACAGAACAAATGAGTGCCGGGTCACTCTACGGAGCCCTTAAAGGGACTCAGATATTTTTTATATATATAATGAGTTTTACGCACGCGTTAAATCGACGCAGAGCCTACGCCGTAGGGTACGCAATGATGCGCAGCTACGCCGTAGGCTCTGCGTTGGTGTAAAGCAGAACCAAAAATCAGCCTTAAAGGTTTCACACGCGCACGTAAAACCCATTATATATATAAAAAAATCTGTGTCCCTTTAGGGGCTCCGTTCCTCTTGGCCTCCACCATTAAATCACACCACTTCTTTTTTTTCTGCACCATCTGTCCGTGGCACTCACGGCGTTTAGCGCAGCAACGACATGCTGCCACTCACTCGCTTTATTTTTGTTAGTGATGCCACTACTGTGACCACCAAATAATGTGGTTTTCCTGCCTCCACCTCGACACGTCTCATTCATCCTGACGCACAGCAGAAACAGACTGCAGGTGGCGCTGCACATGCTCAGCAGGTTCATTCATATGCAAATACAGTGATCAAGTACTTTGCATTGTCCATTTATGGTAGAAAGTGGGCGTGTAGAGGGTTGTGGGGTAACATTTGCATAAAATGCTAAAACCCAAATTCTCAAAAATTAAAAACTTAAAAGGCAGAAAATGGAAAAAAAATTAAAACGGAATGTGGAAAAAAATAAAAGCAATTTCATCCGTCTCTGTTTCCTCCCTGGATCTGTTTGGTAATTCTGCCCCACGATGTTTCTGAAAGCAGTTCTATCAGCATTCTGGGAGGTGATTGGTCCTTACAGCATCATTAGCTGCCAATACTTGCTGTTGAATCTCAATATAATACTAGTATTTATATGTTGCACCGACACATGGCGACGGGTGCGACCAGGCTGAGTGCAGTCGCTGTAGTTTCATGAGACGGAGTCAAATCCAAGACTATTGAGGCCAAGTTTGAGTGTTTTATCTGCCTGAAAGCGCGGTGGCTCCAAGGCTCGAATGAATGACAGTGAAAACATCACACGGCTCCAGATTTAAATGAGCGCGGTGTCTGAGCCCTGCAGCAAGAGCTCCGGAGAACCCAAGGCGAGACGCTTGAAGGCAAGGAAGAGACGCAGTTAGGGAGGAAATAACCCCCGTAAACCTGCGTTCACGCGACACACATGCACCACATGCACCACATGCACCACATGCACCACATGCACGGCATGCACGGCATGCACGGCATGCACAACATTCACCACATTCACCACATTCACCACATGAACCACATGAACCACATGCACCACATGCACCACATGCACCGCAAGCACCGCATTCACCGCATGCACCGCATGCACCGCATGCACCGCATGCACCGCATGCACCGCATGCACGACATTCACCACACGCACCACACGCACCACACGCACCACACTCACCACAACGCACCACATGCACCACATGCACCACATGCACCACATGCTCCACATGCACCACATGCACCACATGCTCCACATGCACCACATGCTCCACATGCACCACATGCACCACATGCTCCACATGCACCACATGCACCACATGCTCCACATGCACCACATGCTCCACATGCACCACATGCACCACATGCACCACATGCTCCACATGCACCACATGCTCCACAGCGCGTTTGATGATGCTGCATTTGTCTTTGTTTTTTGCAGCACGTTTTTTCATTTGCACCACGTTCCTCTTTTTGTACCTCGTTTTGAGTTTGTGAATTTGAATCGTTTCTGTACTTGAAGCCGTTTTCCTTAACTGAGACGCATTAAGCCGTTGCAGAGCGTTTGGCCCTTGTTGGCCACCGTACTTTTACTTAAGCAAGCTCGTCTTTACCTTTAATGTCTTTCACTATCAATTCAGAATGTCATCAGATAGCAAAATGTATACATAAATAAATAAATAAGGCAGTGGATTATCAACAACGAAGGATGAGAAACTTAATGCAACACTTCCAGCAGCATCAAACCTGTGAGCATCACTGACGGAGGTGAAGACTCTGCAGCCTCTGCTATCTTTAACTCGGCACCAGAACCTGCACCAGAAGTTTCTGCCGGCTCTTCCTGAGAGTTCTGAGATGTGGTGAATGAAAGGAAAACCATGCTCAAACTCAAAAGCAGCTTAAAGCTCCTTGTTTTTTATTCCTGCTTTTATTACCTTCATTTGCTGAAGTAAACATGGAGCACTTTGTTTCAAGGTCGAGGTTGATCTCGTTCCTAGATGCACGTTTATATTTCAGTCACAAGCAACAAAAACCCCAAGCTTTAGTGAAATCATGAATTTTTCAGGCAACATTACTGGAGCTACAAAGACGTTGCAGACGTTGCAGACGTTGCCTCAGAGGTTGCAGGATCAGAGCCTTTCACATTCAGGTGGGAATGATGAGAAAAGCAGCTCTGCTTTCCAAAGTCAACATTTCCTCACCTCGTTCAACCAGATTCTTTTAGATATTCAAATTCTGTGATTTTGATATTTGGTAATCTGTGAACAGTTTGCTCCTCCACAGACACAAGACTTTAACTGTTAACTTATTCATTCACATCACGTCTTCCCCCTGGACCTCCACCCGAGTCCAGGGGGAAGCACGGCCTCTCATTCAGATCATTATTGGAACATTCCAGCTCAATTATCCGTTAAAACCAGAATAGTTGGCTGTTTAAGCCTTGTACTGTCTTCAGGTCAAGGAAGTAGGAAGGGAAGGAAGGAAGGAAGGAAGGAAGGAAGGAAGGAAGGAAGGAAGGAAGGAAGGAAGGAAGGAAGGAAGGAAGGAAGGAAGGAAGGAAGGAAGGAAGGAAGGAAGGAAGGAAGGAAGGAAGGAAGGAAGGAAGGGAGAAAAGAAGGAAGGAAAGAAGGGAGAAAAGAAGGAAGGAAGGAAAGAAGGGAAGAAAGAAGGAGGAAGAAAAGAAGGAAGGAAGAAAGAAAGAAAAGAAGGAAGGGAGGAAAGAAGAAAAGAAGGAAGGAAGGAAGGAAGGAAGGGAGGGAGGGGAGGGAGGGAGGGATGAAGGAAGGAAAGAAAGAAAGAAAGAAAGAAAGAAAGAAAGAAAGAAAGAAAGAAAGAAAGAAAGAAGGGGGGAAACAAGGAAAAAAGGAAGGAAGGAAGGAAGGAAAGAGGGGAGGAAAGAAGGAGGAAGAATAGAAGGAAGGAAGGGAGGACAGAAGGAAGGAAAGAAGGGAGAAAAGAAGGAAGGAAGGAAAGAAGGAAGGAAGAAAGAAAGAAAAGAAGGAAGGGAGGAAAGAAGGGAGAAAAGAAGGAAGGAAGAAAGATAAAAGAAGGAAGGGAGGAAAGAAGGGAGAAAAGAAGGAAGGAAGGAAAGAAGAAAAGAAGGAAGGAAGGAGGGGAAAAGAAGGAAGGAAGGAAGGAAGGGAGGGAGGAAAGAAGGAAGGAAGGGAGAAAAGAAGGAAGGAAGGAAGGGAGGAAGGGAGGAAAGAAAGAAAGAAAGAAGGAAGAAGGAAGGAAGGAAGGAAGGAAGGAAGGAAGGAAAGGAGGAAGGAAGGAAGGAAGGAAGGAAGGAAGGAAGGAAGGAAGGAAGGAAGGAAGGAAGGAAGGAAGGAAGGAAGGAAGGAAGGAAGGAAGGAAGGACAGGAGAATAAGGTGATTTGACCCAAAGACAGTACCAGGGTTAAAAATGAAGCAGGTTTTTCCTCCAGCTGGTTCTCATTCGGCTTCATCTCGGCGTCCTGGAAACCTGAGTTTCCCCCCGAGCTGCTGCAGTTTTCTTATCGGAGACATTCGTCACCTCCGATCTGCGTCTTGTCATTGGATTCCAGGGAATCTGCAGCAGCGGCAGATAAAGTGGTAGCATCACTGCAGCTGCAGATAAAACCTCACATGTTAGAGTTCAGGCACCGCCAGGCTTTGACTGACCTTTCCCTCCGACCACGGACACCGCGCATCATGAGGCTCGTGTTCACTCTGACATTTGGACATGTTCTTGGGCCGGAGTTGAGGCCTTTTATTCTTTTTATTCATGAATTCAGGGCGCAGCAGAATATTGAGTCTCTTCAGATGACGCTTTAGCAAAGTTTACCCACGATGCAACTTTAGCTCACATCCATCAGCAAGATACAGACTGCGTTTCCATGCATCAATAACCCTTTTAAAACCCGAATATTAGCAATAACCCTGTTTTGCACGGCCATGTGAACACCAATAACCCCTTTGAATAACCGGAATTTGCTCATATTCCGTTTTTTAAAAACCCCAATATGACCCCTGGGTTACTCCTTTTAAAACCTGAATATTTGGTCATGTAAACGCCAAACGGAACATCCTCATCAAATGGAACATGAATTTGTTTTCTGCGCATGTTCTGTTCGCAAGGAATCCTGGGGCCTCATTTATAAAAGAGTGTGTACGATTCATACTAAAAGTGCACGTAAAGCCAAAAGCCGAAAATGGCGGGCGCAAAAAAAATCTGGATCTGTAAAACCATGTGCACGCACACTTGCACACAATGTTCTCTTTATAAATCACAGTCCAGCTGGAAGGTTGCGCAGCTGAATTCGCCTCATATCCCGCCCTCTACACGCCCACTTTTGACCATAAATGGGCAATGCAAAGTAGTATTTGCATATGAATGAGCCTGCTGAGCATGCGCAGCGCCACCTGCAGCCTGTTTGGGTCAGGATGAATGAGACGCATTTCATGGAGACTGGGAAGTGGGAACGAGATGTTGTGGATGAGGTGGAGGAAAACTACATTATTTGGTGGTCACAGTAAAAGTATAAATGGTATATAAATAGTATTAAATAAAGCGAGTGAAAATAAAAGGCCGTGAGGCGCAAGGGCGCAATTTCCACTGGGGACAGGGGGGACATGCCCCCCCACTTTTCAAACTCATGTTTATATCCCTCCCACTTTTTACAGTTTAAGAACTAACGGTAGGCTCAGCCTGTAATTGCAAATCATCAAGACACTGTGCGAAGACAGGACGGAGCCCCGCTCCCCTCCTCCCCTCTCCTCTCCTCTCAGTGCTGCTCAAGGCTGATTTATGGTTCCGCGTCACACCAACGCAGAGCCTACGGCGAAGGCTCTGCGTTGATTTAACGTGGAACCATAATTAGGCTTAACTAGTGTGTGCGTGTGTGACAGACATGCATGGGACGATTGTGAAATACGGAATAAACTGTGTCCCGTATTAGTTCAATACGGAACGCAACTTTTAATTCCCAAATACGTAACAATTCCGTATTTCAAGGGACGGGTGGCAAGCCCACTCACCGCAGCAGCAGCTGAGAGTCCTGCCTGACGCTGAGCTTCAAACACAGAGGGACACGATCAGCGCTATTATATTATAAGTCTGATATGTGATGACATTATTAAGAGTATGACATGAATCTGGCTTCATTTCACCACCTCACCACCTGCGTCGCCAGTTCCCCATATCTTAAGTAAGTTCCTACGGGAGGGTCAGGGTTGCCGTACAGATACGCAGATTTTTCGGTTAGTTTTTTCTTTTTAAATCCAAACATTTGCGTAGAAGGTGGCTTGCGCATCTTTCGGCCCTGTTTTGTTCGAAAGCGAGCTTTATAAATGAGGCCCCTGGTCTTTTGAGTCCAGGAAGTTCTTATAAACACGGAGAAACGCAAGACCAGGAGGAGACTAATCACTTCATAAATGTAATGAAGGATATGAACATTTTGACATTTGTAGACGGTAGAAAGTACGATTCAAAGAAGGTGAGCGAAAAGTTGCGCGAAGCAGCATTTGTTTTGAATTTGGATACAGGAAGAAGAAGCGGAAATTACGGGAATTGCGTCATCATGTTCTCCGTGCGTCGCTGGTTTGATCCAGATATCCTGAATGATTAATTACCATGTAAACGAAATATTCCCAATGTCTCAGTAACCGGAATATTAGCAATAACCCGAATTTTGACTGCATGTAAACATAGTCAGTGTCTCAAAATGCAGCTCTGGTGTTTTTTTTCCGTTGCACAGCCTGACATCGGGGTGAACTCCATGGAAGATTCAGCTCTGTGAAGACCAACTGTTGTCTCGCTCCCTGTATGGAGTCACATGATGAACGGGCATCAACAGTTGCTCCTCTAAGTTCATGCCGATGTCTTTCCTTCCTGGCCTTCTTGCAGCCTTGCTGCCCGAGGCGGGAAACCTGCCAACACATCTGCTTCTCTCCAGGTGTTTAGACCTGCTGATCAGATTAAATCAAGTTCATTGATTAGAAGCTCCGGCTGCTACTTATCCCCGTCGTTGCTGGCGAGTCAGTAAGCGGTACTTACACGTTCTGCAAGGTCTCTGCATTTTAGCACAGATAATGACACGGGGCAAAAGCTCAAGCGTTTATTCATCTCATTTTAAGATGTGAGATATTTGAAAATAAATAATATCCTGATATGTAAAGCGTAAAGAGTACTGAGGAGGATCTATATCACTTCTATCTTAAGGAGGATGGGAGAAAAGGAAGGAAGGAAGAAAGAAAGAAAGAAAGAAAGAAAGAAAGAAAGAAAGAAAGAAAGAAAGAAAGAAAGAAAGAAAGAAAGAAAGAAAGAGAAAGAAAGAAAACAAGGAAGGAAGGAAGGAAGGAAGGAAGGAAGGAAGGAAGAAAAGAAGGAAGGAAGGAAATAAGGAAATAAGGAAGGGAGAAAAGGAAGGGAGAAAAGAAGGAAGGAAGGAAGGCAGGAAGGAAGGAAGGAAGGAAGGAAAGAAAAGAAGGAAGGCAGGAAGAAAAGAAGGGAGAAAAGAAGGAGGGAAATAAGGAAGGGAGGAAGGGAGAAAAGAAGGAAGGAAGGAAAGAAAGAAAGAAAGAAAGAAAGAAAGAAAGAAAGAAAGAAAGAAAGAAAGAAAGAAAGAAAGAAAGAAAGAAAGAAAGAAAGAAAGAAAGAAAGAAAGAAAGAAAGAAAGAAAGAAAGAAAGAAAGAAAACAAGGAAAGAAGGAAGGAAGGGAGAAAAGAAGGAAAAGATGAAGGAAGGAAGGAAGGAAGGAAGGAAGGAAGGAAGGAAGGAAGGAAGGAAGGAAGGGAGGAAGGACAGGGAATAAGGTGATTTGACCCAAAGACAGTACCAGGGTTAAAAATGAAGCAGGTTTTTCCTCCAGCTGGTTCTCATTCGGCTTCATCTCGGCGTCCTGGAAACCTGAGTTTCCCCCCGAGCTGCTGCAGTTTTCTTATCGGAGACATTCGTCACCTCCGATCTGCGTCTTGTCATTGGATTCAGGAGAATCTGCAGCAGCGGCAGATAAAGTGGTAGCATCACTGCAGCTGCAGATAAAACCTCACATGTTAGAGTTCAGGCACCGCCAGGCTTTGACTGACCTTTCCCTCCGACCACGGACACCGCGCATCATGAGGCTCGTGTTCACTCTGACATTTGGACATGTTCTTGGGCCGGAGTTGAGGCCTTTTATTCTTTTTATTCATGAATTCAGGGCGCAGCAGAATATTGAGTCTCTTCAGATGACGCTTTAGCAAAGTTTACCCACGATGCAACTTTAGCTCACATCCATCAGCAAGATACAGACTGCGTTTCCATGCATCAATAACCCTTTTAAAACCCGAATATTAGCAATAACCCTGTTTTGCACGGCCATGTGAACACCAATAACCCCTTTGAATAACCGGAATTTGCTCATATTCCGTTTTTTAAAAACCCCAATATGACCCCTGGGTTACTCCTTTTAAAACCTGAATATTTGGTCATGTAAACGCCAAACGGAACATCCTCATCAAATGGAACATGAATTTGTTTTCTGCGCATGTTCTGTTCGCAAGGAATCCTGGGGCCTCATTTATAAAAGAGTGTGTACGATTCATACTAAAAGTGCACGTAAAGCCAAAAGCCGAAAATGGCGGGCGCAAAAAAAATCTGGATCTGTAAAACCATGTGCACGCACACTTGCACACAATGTTCTCTTTATAAATCACAGTCCAGCTGGAAGGTTGCGCAGCTGAATTCGCCTCATATCCCGCCCTCTACACGCCCACTTTTGACCATAAATGGGCAATGCAAAGTAGTATTTGCATATGAATGAGCCTGCTGAGCATGCGCAGCGCCACCTGCAGCCTGTTTGGGTCAGGATGAATGAGACGCATTTCATGGAGACTGGGAAGTGGGAACGAGATGTTGTGGATGAGGTGGAGGAAAACTACATTATTTGGTGGTCACAGTAAAAGTATAAATGGTATATAAATAGTATTAAATAAAGCGAGTGAAAATAAAAGGCCGTGAGGCGCAAGGGCGCAATTTCCACTGGGGACAGGGGGGACATGCCCCCCCACTTTTCAAACTCATGTTTATATCCCTCCCACTTTTTACAGTTTAAGAACTAACGGTAGGCTCAGCCTGTAATTGCAAATCATCAAGACACTGTGCGAAGACAGGACGGAGCCCCGCTCCCCCTCCTCCCCTCTCCTCTCCTCTCAGTGCTGCTCAGGGCGGGTTTATGGTTCCGCGTCACACCAACGCAGAGCCTACGGCGAAGGCTCTGCGTTGATTTAACGTGGAACCATAATTAGGCTTAACTAGTGTGTGCGTGTGTGACAGACATGCATGGGACGATTGTGAAATACGGAATAAACTGTGTCCCGTATTAGTTCAATACGGAACGCAACTTTTAATTCCCAAATACGTAACAATTCCGTATTTCAAGGGACGGGTGGCAAGCCCACTCACCGCAGCAGCAGCTGAGAGTCCTGACTGACGCTGAGCTTCAAACACAGAGGGACACGATCAGCGCTATTATATTATAAGTCTGATATGTGATGACATTATTAAGAGTATGACATGAATCTGGCTTCATTTCACCACCTCACCACCTGCGTCGCCAGTTCCCCATATCTTAAGTAAGTTCCTACGGGAGGGTCAGGGTTGCCGTACAGATACGCAGATTTTTCGGTTAGTTTTTTCTTTTTAAATCCAAACATTTGCGTAGAAGGTGGCTTGCGCATCTTTCGGCCCTGTTTTGTTCGAAAGCGAGCTTTATAAATGAGGCCCCTGGTCTTTTGAGTCCAGGAAGTTCTTATAAACACGGAGAAACGCAAGACCAGGAGGAGACTAATCACTTCATAAATGTAATGAAGGATATGAACATTTTGACATTTGTAGACGGTAGAAAGTACGATTCAAAGAAGGTGAGCGAAAAGTTGCGCGAAGCAGCATTTGTTTTGAATTTGGATACAGGAAGAAGAAGCGGAA
>NC_084594.1:4229599-4267099 GCF_033807715.1 Cololabis saira
GGTCAAAATGACCCCTATCCTTCTTTCCTCCTGCCATGCTCTCTCCTTCCTTCTTCCTTTCCTCTTTTCTCACTTCCTTCCTTTCCTCTTTTCTCACCTTCCTTCCTTCCCTTCCTCTTTTCTCCCTTCCTTCCTTCCTACTGCTCTCTCCTTCCTTCTTCCTTTCCTCTTTTCTCACTTCCTTCCTTTCCTCTTTTCTCACTTCCTTCCTTCCTTCCCTTCCTCTTTTCTCCCTTCCTTCCTTCCTACTGCTCTCTCCTTCCTTCTTCCTTTCCTCTTTTCTCACTTCCTTCCTTCCTTTCCTCTTTTCTCCCTTCCTTCCTTCCTTCATTCCTTCCTTCCTACTGGTCTCTCCTTCCTTCTTCCCTTCCTCTTTTCTCACTTCCTCTTTTCTCCCTTTCCTTCCTTCCATCCCTTTTCCCTTCCCTCCTTCTTTCCTCCTGGTCGCTCCTTCCTTCTTCCCTTCCTTCCTTCCTTCCTTCCTTCCTTCCTTCCTTCCTTCCTTCCTTCCTTCCTTCCTTCCTTCCTTCCTTCCTTCCTTCCTTCCTTCCTTCCTTCTTTTTTTCCCTTCCCTCCTTCTTTCCTCCTGCTCTCTCCTTCCTTCTCCCTTCCTCTTTTCTCCCTTCCTTCCTTCCTTCCTTCCTTCCTTCCTTCCTTCCTTCCATCCTTCTTTTCTCCCTTCTTTCTTTCGTTCTTTTCCTTCTTCCTCCTTCTTTCTTTCCTCCCTTCTTCTCTTCCTTCCTTCCTTCCTTCCTTCCTTCCTTCCTTCCTTCCTTCCTTCCTTCCTTCCTTCCTTCCTTCCCTCCTTCCTTCCTTCCTTCCTTCCTTCCTTCCTTCCTTCCTTCCTCCTTCCTTGACCCGAACACAGCACAAGGGTTAATGAATTAATTCACCCTCCAGATCTGTTTGTCGTAGCAAATGCACCGATCCCCGATATTTATTCCCTCTGATAAATAATGCAGCGGACTGTGACGACAGGGATCCTAACTAAGCGTCCAAGGAGACTGAGCCAGCATCCCTGTGAGAGATTCTGCAAAGCAAACCACATCAAAATGAAGTGATGAAAAAGGAGAGGCAGAAGTGGAAGAAGGCAAAATAAGCAGTCAGGAAAATGAGTTATGTCAGCTTGCTACTCCGGTCACACAAACTCTCACGGCTCTGGGACTGGAGTGCTGCACTTATGCTGCACTTGCACGGCCAGACTTTCCTCAGCGGGTTTTGGGTCACTTCCTCTCCTCTTCCCTCCCCCTCTCTCAATCTTTGGGGTTTCAAGTGCAAATGAATTCACACTCCGAGGATTATGGGTAACAACTTTGAAGTGTCAAAGGAACGGCCTCCCCACAGCTCGTTGGGGAAACACACACACACTTCTGTGCTGGAGAACTCGTGCACCTCGTCACATCACAGCAAACCTCTTCAGAAACACTAACGCCCTGTTAGGGCAGCTGATGGAGATGGAATTAATGCACACGCATTTACGTCGGCAGACGAGGTCGGGCTAAGCCGACACGACCGTGCACGAGTTCAGCAATCACTTAAAAACATAACTTAACCCTTGTACTGTCTTCGGGTCAAAATGACTTAATTCTCCTATCCTTCTTTCCTCCTGCTCTCTCCTTCCTCTTTTCTCCCTTCCTTCCTTCTTGTTAGGATTTCATGAAATCGTTAAAGCCCAAAGAATTTAAAACCGGTGGGCTCTCTCTTCATATTCAAAGTAATGGCGTATTGATTAAGACACGGAGCCAACCCCTGGTGTTAAGGGTAGACAAAGATTAGATTAGAAGTTAAATACAATACACATAGGGCCAAATCCACAAAAGGATTGCACAGCTTTTACGTTGCAAATGAGACAAAAAGAGAGCGTCTAATTCACAAAGCACCTGCAAAGGGCGAATTGCTCCACAAACTGCGCTGCCAAGCAAATAGTGTCATGGTGCGCCTGTGCCATTTGCATGCATGCAAATTAGGTAATATTGATATTACGGCGCAAAATTTCTGATCTATTCTGTTTCCTTTCTATGCAAATTAGCCTCATTGCAAAAACCATTTAATTCACAAAGGCCAGCGCTATTTGCCACTCTCAAAAATAGTGGAGCAAATACCGTCTTTTCGAAGCGTGTATTAACTGCGCGCAAACTCACTCCTCACTCCCCGTCTGTCTCTGTTTCTCTCTCTCTTCAATATCATTCAAGCCTGTGTGATACTGAATGATATTAAGGGTGAAATCTACAGTCAGACATGACTGTACACACTCAGATCAAGTGGGGTTGTGGACTTATCTCGGATTTAAAAAATAAAAATAACAGGACGGAGCTCAGGATTCATCCATACAGTAGGGGCTGCTTTATTACAAACAATTCCGCCATATAAACATATAAATCTAGAATGTGTGTGTTTAACAGCTGACCTGTAGGTGTGTGTAGCAAAACACAGAACATGAATTACCGTCAGATCCTGATCTGATCCCGATCCGGTGTTAATGAAGTTACTGCAAAACTTTATGGGCGTGTTTGCGCCGGTATATCATTAGAGCAAAATCTTTTGTGAATAGGACCTTAAAGCGGGGCAAATTGCGGGCGCAAATGCGGCGCAATTCACAGCGCTATTTGCGGGCGCAATCTATTCTTTGTGGATTTGGCCCATAGCATTGTTGGAGAGGAGACGGTGGGATAATCAGACGCCTAACTTTTGGGGGGTCTCATCTGTAATCTAGGCTTGACACCTCAGGGAAAGGAAATTAAGAGTTGGAGGTGACACCTTAAGGTGTCTTCCCCTTGAGCTGGCTCTACCAATGAAATTAATTTGCAATATACATACCACTGTTGAAGAAGAGACGGTGGGATAATCAGACGCTTAACTGTGGGGGTCTCACCCGTGAGCTAGGCTTGAAACCCCAGGGAAAGGAAGATGGAAGTAACACGTTCCGGAGGTCCTTCTCGTCAGCTCCACCAATGAAATTCATTTGCAGAGAACAACCCCCTTTTTTGGTATAAAAAGGAACTGGATCGATGACCGGACATGCATTTCTCTCTTACCCACGTGGTCTGAGACAAACGTACCTCCGGACGGAAAACCTGGCACTTGACATAATTAAAAGTTTGTATTAACCTTTGATTCTATTCCACTAGTTTTCTTTTGGTTCACCAGACAAACAAACACAAATCTTTCACTTCCTTCCTTCCTTCCTTCCTTCCTTCCTTCCTTCCTTCCTTCCTTCCTTCCTTCCTTCCTTCCTTCCTTCCTTCCTTCCTTCCTTCCTTCCTTCCTTCCTTCCTTCCTTCCTTCCTTCCTTCCTTCCTTCCTTCCTTCTTTTTTCCCTTCCTTCCTTCTTTCCTTGTTTCCTTCCTTCCTTCCTTTCTTCATTCCTTCCTTCCTCCTTCTTTTTTCCCTTTCTTCCTTCTTTCCTCCTGCTCTCTCCTTCTTCCTTTCCTTGTTTTCTCCCTTCCTTCCTTCTTTCCTTCTTTCCTTCCTTCCCTCCTTCTTTCTTTCCTTCTTTACATTCTTCCTTCCTTCCTTCCTTCCTTCCTTCCTTCCTTCCTTCCTTATTTCTCTCTTCCTTTCCTCTTTCTTTCTTTCCTTCTTTTCATTCTTCCTTCCTTCCTTCATTCTTCCTTCTTTCCTCCCTTCTTCTCTTCCTCCTTCCTTGACCCAAAGACAGCACAAGGGTTAAAAAAATAACTTAAACTATATCAAACTTAAATTGCACCATTCAGGGAAAAACAGTTTTATTAGTGAAGACGAGAAGCATCCGTCTCACAGACGGCCGGCGGAAACAACTGGTGTTGTTCAATTTTCTATTTTCCAGTGGGATAAACCACATGATGAAGGTTAAAGCCTGTAGGTCAGAGGTCAGAGGTCCCGGCATGCTACTCCATAAATAAAAGAAGAACTAATTAAAGGTTTTTAATTAGTTTTTCTTGGCACGGTTCCCTGAGCCGCGGCCCAGCTTTAACTGACCGTCACCTCCCCGACGGTTGTGGTAAAAAAAACAACAAAAACCAGCGTCAACGTGAGACTTTATAAGGAGTTAATAAAAGCCTAGTTCTGTCATTACATGATAAGGAGCGTGAACTTTCATTAGAGACAAATACAATGTGAATCAAAGGAGTTTTGAGTGAGAATGGAATTTAAAGGAAAATAGCAATTAATGTTAACACAGGGTGAAAAATGAGCATTGTCTACATAAATGACTATGTTGAGCCCCTGAAAAAGGTTCAAATGTGTCATTCTTCAAATAATTACCATTATTTGAAGGAGGAGTCAACTACTGAACTGCAAGTCAACTGCACTTAACGTTTTTTTGTTTGTTTATCGTTTTTTGTTTTTTTTTTTAGTTATTATCTTTGGAGGTATTGTCATGTACTTGTACTTGTTGTTTTTTAGAAATGTCCTTTTAATATTTTTCTTTCCTTTTTGTGTATATGTTGAGGTTGGTGTCTGTCTTATGTCTATATGTATTTTAGTTGTTTTTTTGTTATTGTTATACTGAACGTCACTATGGTGTGGCACATTATAGAAAAATAAAGTACAGAAAAAAAAAAAATGTGTCATTCTACCCACAAGGCTACGTTTGCATCCAATCACAGTCCTTTACGCAGCAGCAGTTGAACTGGTGACAAGATGGCAGCGATTGCGTAATCGTGCACATTTAAGACTTCAACTGGTGAGGTTGAAGCCACTTGATCTTGGATCGATATCTGCAGGACTGTGGTGGGAATCTGGCGAGGATCCCAGTGTTGGGCGTCGCCCATGTGAACTCTGAACTTATAAAATCTATGAACACTTTGTGAATGTGTATATTCAACTTTGAAACGGCTCAGCTGAAAATCGGCTGTAATGTGCCTCCAAAAATGGCCGACCTGAACTACAACCCCCAGCATGCCTTGCGAAAGGGGGGTGGCGCCTACAAGCGGCGCGCATCCAATCGCAATGAGGCACCGATGACGTCACCGCAGCGCGCGTAGGATCAAAACGTCAAACATCCTGAGCAGCAGGACGTTTGGCTCCGGGCCAAGGTCCCATCTTCCTTTCTCCCCCAGCTGGGGGGAGGTGTAAGGCCCCCCCCATCGGATCGGGCCGCTCCGTTGGACCTGCAGCCCGTTGAAGCCGCGGAGCCGCTCCCATCAGCTCTCGGTCTCAACTTTTCATCCGGAGCTCCGACTCCTGCTTCACGTGTCCCCCGGTCCCTGGGAGCTGGAAAGGGGGGAGAAGCCGCTTCGAAGCTCGGCCCCGGCCCAGGGTGAGACCCGTTCCTCTTTCCTAACTTCTCTCTCTCTGCTCTTGAGTTCACCTGAAAGGACCTGTGGACAGCCTGCCCCGCGCAGAACCGAGACGCATCCCGCCGCCCCCGTCCGGGGCCACGCGCTCATCAGCCCGACGGTAACCCGCACGTCCCAAGAAGTGGACCGGCCCCGCGCGCACCGAGACGACGTGATAGCCTCCGGACCGGGGGGGGAGCGCCGGCTGCTTCACGCTGTACCCCCGTCCTCTCGTGATTCCAGAGTCAGGAGGAGGAGCGGGAGAGGCGGGAGGACTCTCTTGGATCGGACTCCGACCAAAGACCCGGCAGGAACCCCTGATCGGCACCCGGAGACCCGAGGAGGCGTGAGGTTTTGAGACCTGGGTGTATGAGTTTAACTGGGAGTGTTACAGAGCTAAATCTGTGTTCAGAGCTGAGATTACATCAGCATCATTATCAGGACTGTTGTCATTAATGTGTAGTCACTACTTTCTGCTAGTCATTCATGTTTTAAAGCGCAGTTTCGCCAGTTGATCACGGTTTTAAACACCGGGATCACCATCCGTTCTAATTGCACGTGGCGTGGTTACAGTTCCGCCATCTTTAAAAAAAAACGCAGCCATCTTTATGCAGCCACAATATTTTAAACCGTACATGTTCGTGATATCATTTTTATTATTGCTTTGATTTCTTTTTTTCATTCCATGCATTTAACTTTAATTTCATTTTTATTGATTGTTGTTTTTCTAGTTAATTAATTGTTTTATAATACTTAAGTTCTGCCATCAGGTTTATTTGGGGTGTTGCGTTTATCATCTTTTGACACCTGTATGTAAATAAATCCTGATTGATTTTTAATGAGTGGTTGTTGTTATTTCATGCAAGATTTGGTCACAAATTGATTGTAGTAGGATTTGCTGTTATGCAGGATAATTCAAATCATATGAGACTGATTTTCTGCTGTTTAGTTATCACAATTCCTCCGGAGTAAGGCATCGGGGGTGGTGCCCCTACGAGAATTATCATTTTGATAATACAATTTGATAAATAGTCAACTTTATTAATTATTAATAATTATTAATAATATTCATTAATAGCCTTCGATAACTGGACAGCCAAGCTACCCGAGTTGCACAACACCAGCAGTGTCCAACCTGGGGGTAGAGACCCCGAGGACGACCGAGGAAAGATTATATCACCTTAATGTTTCCCCAGAGTAGCTGATGACCCGGGAAGAGTGAGCTCTGGGCCTCTCTGACCCAACCTGGGATGAACTGAGGTAAATGGAGGGATCTAAATCAGGGCTCGGCAATCCCTGGCTCTTTAGCGCCGCCCTGGTGGCTCCTGGAGCTTTTTCAGAAATGTTTGACCTTTTTTTAAATTTTTTCTTCTTTTTTTTTTCCTTTTTTTATTTTTTGCTCTTTTTTTCTTCCTTTTTCCATTCCTTTTTAATCTCGACCTTTTTCTCGAAATTTTGACTTTTTTCTTGACATTTTAACTTTTTTCTCGAGACTGTACATTAATCTCAACATTTTGAGTTTTTTCACGAAATTTTGACTTTTTTCTCAACATTTCAACTTTTTTCTCGACATTTCGACTTGTTTCTCAAAATTGTACTTCAACATTAATCTCCATATTTTCACTTTTTTCTCGACATTTCCACTTTTTTCTCGAAATTTTGACTTTTTTCTCGACATTTCCACTTTTTTCTTGAAGTGCATAATGAAAAAAAAATCTTCCACCAGTTATAACTAATATAGCTACATGCACCATGTGTTGTCTTCATTCTAAGGCTGATACAAGACATTTCATTTTTTGCAGCTCCAGACAGTTTTTTGTGTTTTTGGTCCAATATGGCTCTTTCAACATTTTGGGTTGCCGAACCCTGGTCTAAATCATAAAAACGTTCAAATTCTCAACAGAAAATAAAGCCCAAATCCATCTAAAATAGAAAACTCTGCATCTGTTTTAAAAGTGCATGCTAAAGCTCTTCATTTTACCTAGTTTGCCTTCCACTTTCCCCCAATACTATCCTTCACAAATTTGCTTTCATGCATGCTTTGAACTCTCGTGGTCTACTCTACCATTTTAATCTCTTTTATTGTAACTCCACTTTCTTTAAAGTGACTCAAAGTCCCCACAGTTTCATCATCCGCCCCTGCTGAGCATCTTCATGCTCTCACTCTAATGGCATGTTAGCCTGCAGGACACAAATGAGCACAAATGGAGACTAGAAAACTGGGAGAAACGTCAGATAGAGAGAAAAACAGCAGTGAAAACAACAGAAAAGTGCCCCAACAAAAAAGATTTAAATGCAGCGGACCGGGGAAACTAGCAATAAGAGATCGATCTTTGAAGCCGAAGTGGAAATCAACAATCGTGAAGCTGATGTTTATGTCACTTTAAGACCAGACTGCTACAAAAGCACTTTGGTAAATGCATCGTAGGTTAAGCCTTCTGCTGTCTTTGGGTCAAGGAAGGAGGAAAACAAGGAGGGAGGAAAGAAGGAAGGAAGAATAAAAAGGAAAGAAAGAAGGAAGGAAGGGAGAAAAGAAGGATGAAAGGAAGGGAGAAAATAAGGAAGGGAGGAAGGAAGGGAAAAAAGAAGGAAGGAAGGAAGGAAGGAAGGAAGGAAGGAAGGAATAAGGAAGGGAGAAAGCAAGGAAAGAAGGAAGGAAGGGAGAAAAGAGGAAGGGAAGAAGGGAGTAAAGAAGGAAGGAAGGAAGGAAGGAAGGAAGGAAGGAAGGAAGGAAGGAAGGAAGGAAGGAAGGAAGGAAGGAAGGAAGGAAGGAAGGAAGGAAGGAAGGAAGGAAGGAAGTAAAGAGGAAGGGAGAAGGAAGGAGAGAGCAGGAGGAAAGAAAGAAGGAAGGAAGGAAGGAAAGAAGGAAGGAAGGGAAGAAGGGAGTAAGGAGAGAGCAGGAGGAAAGAAGGAAGGAAGGAAGGGAAAAAAGAAGGAAGAAAGGAAGGGAGAAAAGAAGGAAGGAAGGAAGGAAGGAAGGAAGGAAGGAAGGAAGGAAGGAAGGAAGGAAGGAAGGAAGGAAGGAAGGAAGGAAGGAAGGAAGGAAGGAAGGAAGGAAGGAAGAGGAAGGGAGAAAAGAGGAAGGGACAAGGAAAGAGAGAGCAGGAGGAAAGAAAGACAGGAGAATGAGGTCATTTTGACCCAGTCCTCAAACAGTTTGCGTTCAACTAACTTATCAGGTTTTACAGAGTAGGTCTGGTGCTGAAAAGAGGGACTGAGGAAAGAAAGAAAGAAAGGAAAGGAGTGCAAATCTTTTTTTTTGGCACTGCAAGTTGGAAGCTGGTCGAGTTTGAAATGCAAATTAATCCCAAATCCGTTTTCCACTCTTCTTCTCCGGCGGAGTCGCAGCGTTGCTACCTGACAGTCGTCTCATTCCTGCGCTTGCTCTGCCGCTTCTCCTGCATTCCTCCTGTCAACGACGGGTGTGTGTGTGTGTGTGTGTGTGCGTGCGTGCGTGCGTGCGTGCGTGCGTGCGTGCGTGCGTGCGTGCGTGCGTGCGTGCGTGCGTGCGTGCGTGCGTGCGTGCGTGCGTGCGTGCGTGCGTGCGTGTGTGTAGTTGGGCTGGATGTTCCTTACAGATAACTGTAATAACTCAGAGAAATACCTGCACATTTGTAGCATCCAGGGATGTTTTTAGACTCGTTCACGTGCAGATCAAGATTATTGGTTTGGATCAGAACAAAATTATTCCATTTATGCCAAATTAACCCTTGTACTGTCTTCGGGTCAAGGAAGGAGGGAGGGAGGAAGGGAGGAAGGAAGGAAGAAAGAAAAGAAGGAAGGGAGGAAAGAAGGAAGGAAGGAAGGAAGGAAGGAAGGAAGGAAGGAAGGAAGGAAGGAAGGGAGAAAAAAAGGAAGGGGGAAAAGAAGGGAGTAAAGAAGGGAGTAAAGAAGGAAGGAAGGAAGGAAGGAAGGAAGGAAGGAAGGAAGGAAGGAAGGAAGGAAGGAAGGAAGGAAGGAAGGAAGGAAGGAAGGAAGGAAAGAGAAAGGGAGAAGGAAGGAGAGAGCAGCAGGAAGGAAGGAAGGAAGGAAGGAAGGAAGGAAGGAAGGAAGGAAGGAAGGAAGGAAGGAAGGAAGGAAGGAAGGAAGGAAGGGAGAAAAGAGGAAGGGAGAAGGAAGGAGAGAGCAGGAAAGAAGGATAGGAGAATTAGGTCATTTTGACCCAAAGACAGTACAAGGGTTAAGTAAAAATGTTCACCTAACACTTTATACCAGGATGACTGAAGACATCAGTCCTCAGTCCCTTCAGATTCACTTGTAATTCCGTGTTTCACTCCTGCCCAGAAACATCCGTAACGGATCGAAACGGCCGCGTGTCGTACCTGGCAGAGGGAACGGCAGCCGCTGTGATAACGTCTTCGTCAAATCCAAAATAACAGCTGGCGGCCTCATTTTTAAAATTGGACTTCCTGCTTTCTTGTTATTGTCGGGATTTTAGCTTGAAAAAAAAACAGGGAGGTAATTGATATTGATTCATAAAAATCCATGGCTCTCAACAGGTACGAAGGGCAGGTGTGTTTCAGCATTTTGAACAGAGGAATATGGCGACGGTCCAGAGCAGAGAAGTCAGAGTCATGTGCAGGATTTAAACCAGCGAAACGGTGGACAAAGCTCTTGCAAAGATGTTCATATAGTTCTCAGTGTGTCGCAAAAACTACCTGGAGCTGTAGGAACTAAAGCTGCTTTAGAAAATTATGACTAAATATCGTCGTCAACGAACCTTTATCACCTGAGGGAAACGAGACGAGACGCAGCGAAAATGCTGGTCATGTGATGATAACGATAATTAGTGCCACAGCACAGCCACAGCCAGAGGCACTATTATTATTGCTCAGGCTTATTATTTATTCTTCCGTATAAATTTTGGCGCGTAACTAGTCCCACAGCTTTGAGAAAACGCGAAAAGTAAAAACGTAGAAACGTGCGACTTAAGCGGGAATCGAGTGGTATGACTTTTATAAGCGATTGGTGCACGCGTTTTTGCGCAACATGCGAAAACGTGCGGTTTTGGCGCCATCCGGAACGCATTTGGAGAACTTTGGGGCCTCACCACTCACACACCGTTACTCGAAAAATTCTGAACCCAGTTTGAAAGTTGTAGGCCCTGAATGTAACTACAGTCCTGTCAATTTTCAGAGCGATCGCACAAATAGTTTTCGCACGAAGTGCAAAAACATTTCCAAATTTCCAAACTAATGGGGTGATTTTCCCATGTATGTGTGTGGCGCAGAATTTCACACTGTGGATGGGAGGAGGTAAAAAAAAGCCAAAATTCACCTTTTTTCTGAGTCACCTAACTTCCTCATACTTGCACGTAGAAATGTCATTCAAACTTCAAAACGGAGGAAAACTTCTCTTCTCTCTCCAAACCTGAAACAGTTTTTTCCTAAGATGTACACTTTTCAAGATATGAGCACGCAAGCGAGGACTGGAAATCACTTTTTTGTCAAATCTAGAGTTCGGCTGTCATTGGCTAGAGTGGCAGAAACAGTGAAAAAATAACTTCGTTTTTTATTTGTAACTCGAGCTCACGGCCAAACCGTAAAAAGGAGACCAATAATTTTCGGTCAGAATGTAGACATAGGTGTTGGGATTCATGAAATGTGACTTTGACAGGCGGGGTATGCACAAAATGTAAAAGGGGGGGTGGGGTCTCCATTGGCTGTAATGTAATCAAAAGTTTTCTTTAAAAAAATCTCACTTCGTTTTTGCACTGACGTTGTTCACACATTTTAAGGAATATCTTAATAAAATTAAGATTGTCAGAATCTGCCGGGTTCTGTGTCTCTCACAATGTTTTTGTTTTTCTGCTAGGAGCTACGGTTTTCTCACAAATCGGAGTTATTTCAGACCTTATCAGAAGGCAAAATCTGTGTTTTTCTCACAGCCAAACCGGAAGGTTCTGAAGTCGAGGTTCTTGTTGCCCCTAGCAACCAGAGCTCAGCTGCTGAGTGTTTGACTGAACCAGAACTGGTCACATGACTGAGTCAGTACAGACTTCATATACTTTAACCTGGAAAATGGAGAAATCTGACCCCTGACCTTTTGACCTTAGATGATCCCCAGTCCTGCTGGTAACCTGTTCATGGTATATATATATATATATATATATATATATATATATATATATATATATATATATATATATATATATATAATATATATATATATATATATATATATATATATATATATATATATATATATATATATATATATATATATATATATATATATATATTGTTATTATATATAAATATTTTATATATATTAAATACCCCCCCTTACACACACACACACACACACACACACACACACACACACACACACACACACACACACACACACACACACACACACTAGGGATGGGCGGTATGGACTAAAAAATGTATCAGGATAATTTCTGGCATTTATCCGATAACGATAAAAATGACGATAAAAAAAGTACCAATTCAACTCCACCTTTGTAACTATAAATCTATCACCACATTCAGTCTTTGGAGCCAAAACACTGCTCTAAAAGAATACTAAATTAGTATTAGTGCAAATTAGCCCCACCCCTTCTTCTGATTGGCCGATATGTGATAGTTCCTATTTTCTGCAATAACTTTTGAATAGTTTGATATAGGAAATGTCATCAAAATCGCAATCATCCGGCAGTAGTCCCGTGGCACTTCAAAATTTCCAGGGAATTTTGTGTCTAGTTAAATATATAAGGCAAAACAAGACTAAAATGTAGATTACAAAAAAAAATTCTGCTAAAATGTGTCTTCATTTTCGTTGACCAAAACGAGACGAAATGTTCTACCAAAGATCCTTAATGTTTTCAGTAGTTTCTCTGGTTTAATGTCCATGTTTTCAGTAGTTTCTCTGGTTTAATGTCCATGTTTTCACTAGTTTCTCTGGTTTAATGTCCATGTTTTCAGTAGTTTCTCTGGTTTAGTTCTGCTGGGTGACGTTAGTCCTCAATCCCAGTCGCTGCAGCGGGGAATCAGATCCAGAAGATGCAGCTGCAGAGTTAGAGGCTGATGCCGTTAACGCAGAGTTCTAGTTAACGTCCATTAAAAACAAAGTTACATAGAGAAACGCGGGGATCTGCTCTGGGGCTGGAGAAGAAGAAGAACCATCTTTGATACACTTTCCTACATAGACGTGGAAAAGAAAACCCAATGTGTCGTCAAAAATGAAAAAGATGGGGAGAAATGCGGAAAAATAAATATGTTGTAAACTCAAATTAGAGTCTTCTGTATCTGGAATGAATGTATTCTTGAGTCTATAAGGTAACAATAATATAATAATAAGATAACCTTGTTTTAATTGTGGTCCTGTACAATTCTGACTAAAAGAATGGGATAAATGTCCAGAGATGAGAAAGGAAGAACGTGCAAACGTGAAGAGCAGTGAATGGAAGGAGAAACAAATGATTCAGAGGCAAAGAAAAGTCAAGGAGGCAGCGGGCGACTGAGGATGGAAGGCGGTGACATCAGAGCTCGGGCTGACGTTTCAAAAAGTCGCTTGGCCTTTCTGCTGTCAGTGAGCCAAAACAAGTACACCCAACACGCCGAAAAAAACCCTAAAAGATGAAGAGACAGACGGGGAGAAGAACAAAGAAACCGAAATAAGGGTCTCTCCCTTCTTGTACGTGAAGTTTGGCCTCATTACGTCGAGGCCCCGCTCACAAAGAGGGAGGAAGAAAGACAAAGGCAGAGTAATATTTATACACGGGATGAAATAAACATGCCGAGAGACGGAGTGGAGGAGGAAATCAGACTGGTGTTTCCACGCCGGGGCGGGTTGACTTGAAACCACAAACATGGATGAGTTCACGCAGAAACTCGGGAGAGGGAAACTCGGAGGTCGTCTGCCGAGTCCTGCGCTCAAATCAACGACACATCTAAAGGCTCAGAGTCACGGTTCTGAGTTCGCTCATGAATAATGTGGGAAATTAAAGAGCTGGAAATATTCAGGGCGACAGAAGAAGCTGGCGTGTGGAGGTTTCACTCCTCAGATTTGGTTTCTATCTCTGACCTGCAGAAATAAACCACCTTTTCTGACATCGTAGACACATTCAGTTGTACTTCAGTATTTCTGATCATAAAAGACATCATTCTGACTTTTAAACTGCATGTAAACACCTCAATCCGATCTACTTACGATCTGATTGGGACATTTATTAATCGGGTAGCAACACCGAGATAATCCGTTCACAGTCATAATTTTAACGGCATGTTTACGGAGACATCGGATATTGCAGTCTGAGCATGTTGGAGAATTTCCTCTGGGGCATTTCTTTCTTTCCTTCCTTCCTTCCTTCCTTCCTTCCTTCCTTCCTTCCTTCCTTCCTTCCTTCCTTCCTTCCTTCCTTCCTTCCTTCCTTCCTTCCTTCCTTCCTTCCTTCCTTCCTTCCTTCTAACCTTGTTTTCTCCCTCACTTCCTTCCTTCCTTCCTTCCTTCCTCCTTTTTTCCCTTCTTTCCTTCCTTCCTTCTTTTACGGAGACATCGGATATTGCAGTCTGAGCATGTTGGAGAATTTCCTCTGGGGCATTTCTTTCTTTCCTTCCTTCCTTCCTTCCTTCCTTCTAACCTTGTTTTCTCCCTCACTTCCTTCCTTCCTTCCTTCCTTCCTCCTTTTTCCCTTCTTTCCTTCCTTCCTTCTCCCTTCCTTCCTTCCTTCCTTCCTTCTAACCTTGTTTTCTCCCTCGCTTCCTTCCTTCCTTTCTTCCAACCTTGTTTTCTCCCTCGCTTCCTTCCTTCCTTCCTTCTCTCTCCCTTCCTTCCTTCCTTCCTTCCTTCCTTCCTTCCTTCCTTCCTTCCTTCCTTCCTTCCTTCCTTCTAACCTTGTTTTCTCCCTCGCTCCCTTCCTCCCTTCCTTCCTTCCTTCCTTCCTTCTTTCCTTCCTTCCTCCTTTTTCCCTTCTTTCCTTCCTTCCTTCTCCCTTCCTTCCTTCCTTCCTTCCTTCCTTCCTTCTAACCTTGTTTTCTCCCTCGCTTCCTTCCTTCCTTCCTTCCTTCCTTCCTTCCTTCCTTCCTTCCTTCCTTCCTTCCTTCCTTCCTCCTTTTTTCCCTTCTTTCCTTCCTTCCTTCTCCCTTCCTTCGTTCCTTCCTTCCTTCCTTCCTCCCTCGCTTCCTTCCTTCCTTCCTTCTGGTGCCGGCGGTGAGCTGCTCCGTGGAGGAGGCCGGGTTAGCGGTGGGAGAGTTGGTGGGGTACGGCAGCGTCAAGTCTGCGTCCCGCATGAACGGGGCGATTGTGATCTTTCTAGACTGTACGAATAAAGTGAGTGAGTTGGTGGAAAAGGGTGTGGTCATACACGGCACGTTCACTCCGGTCCTCCCGCTGGTGAGCCCGGCCCGGAGGGTAACGATCTCCAACGCGCCCCCGTTTATTAAGAACGACGTCCTGGCCAAAGAGCTGAGCCGGTACGGGCAGCTGGTCTCCCCGATCAAGATGGTCTCCCTAGGGTGCAAGTCCCCGCTGCTGAGGCACGTGGTGTGTCACCGCAGGCAGGTGTTGATGGTGTTGAAGGACAACACGGCCGATCTAAACCTGTCCTTCAGTTTCCATGTAGACGGTTTTGGGTATATGGTTTTTGCGTCCTCCGAAACCATGAAGTGTTTCGGTTGCGGAGCGGAGGGGCATCTGATCCGCTCCTGCCCGGCCAAGACAGCGGAGCAGCGGGCGGCTGCTGCTGCGGGAGAGGGCGGGGCGGCCCCGGCTCCCGGTGCGGAGAAGGCGGGGTCGGACATGGTCACGGAGCCGATCGGGGCTGGAAACGGCCCCGGTGCGGCGGGCGGAGGGGCTCCCGCGGTCGGGGACCCCCCGCGGGCTCTAGCGGGGAACCGTCGGGCGGGGAGGGGAGTGATGACGGACAGAGAGGCGAGGATGGGCGGGCCGACACCGAGACACCGGGTGACACCGAGCACAGTCAGGCTGAGAAGCCGAGTAGAGCAGATACTTCAACCGAGAAGCGGGAACGTGAGGCTTCGGATGGGGATGTGTGTGATATTGATGAAGAAATGATGGATCCAAATTCATCATGGGTGACCTTAACCACTGTCCACTTGACAAAACCCTTAAAGGTTTTTATCAGTACATTGACTGTCCCACACGACTCGGAAAGACACTAGATAAATGCTATGGTTCCATTCCTAGTGCATACAGAGCTGTTCCCCTCCCCCCCCTAGGCTCTGCAGACCATAACGGAATTCTGCTTGCTCCAGCTTATCTACCTGTTGTCAAGAGGACAGACAAAATAACCAAGAACATCAAACAATGGACTCCAGACAGCGTTGACAGGCTACAGGGCTGTTTTGAAACCACTGACTGGAATTGTTTACTGTCCTCTAATAACATTGATGAGCAGGTAGACACAGTGACTGATTACATCTCCTTTTGTGTGGACAGTATAATCCCTACCAAAACCATCACAATATTCCCCAACAATAAACCCTGGGTCACTAAAGAACTTAAACAAGTACTTAATAAGAAAAAAAGGATTTTCTTCACTGGCTCAGAGGAGGAAAAGAAGGAGGTCAGCCGAGAGGTCAAACGTGCCATAAAAAAGGCCAAACTGGATTACAAGAACAAAGTGGAGGTCTCCTTTACCCAGGGGAACCTCCGCTCTGCCTGGCAAGGCCTGAAGAACATGGCAGCTGTGAACTGCACAACATCCAGTCGCAAACCCATCCAGGTTGATGGCTGCAGCACAACATCTCTACCAGATGACCTCAACTCATTCTTTTCAAGATTTGAAAGGGACAACAATGCAGAGCTAAAGACCTTCATCTCCTCGGTCCATCCTGATGACCCATCCATCACCTTCAGCAGGGAAGAGGTGGTGAGAGCCCTCAAGAGGACAAAACTCAACACTGCCACTGGACCTGACAACATCTGTGGACGGACCCTGAAGTACTGTGCTGAGCAGCTGGGGGAGGTGTTCCAGCAGCTGTTCCAGACCTCCATGAACTGCAGCACAGTGCCTCTGAAATGGAAACATTCCACAATCATTCCCATTCCCAAGAAGGGCCCCACCAAAGTTTTAAACGACCTGAGGCCGGTGGCCTTGACCTCTCTGGTAATGAAAGCGATGGAGAGGATTGTCAAAAACTCCATCACACAGTACGTTGAGCCCTTGATGGATCCGCTGCAGTTCGCATACAGGGCCGGCCGGGGAGTGGACGACGCCAAGATATTTATCTTGGAGACCATCCACACACATCTGGAGACCCCCAACACCATCGCCAGGCTCCTGTTTGCGGACTTCTCTTCTGCTTTCAACACCATGCAGCCACACATCCTTGCAGAGAAGTTAATAACCCGCTTCAATCTGGATTACCAGCTCACCATGTGGATTATTGACTTTTTAACCAACCGGTCACAGAGGGTGCTTGTTAATGGCTCCTTTTCTAACGTTGTCCACACCTCCACCGGCTCCCCACAGGGCTGTGTCCTATCGCCTCTGCTTTACATCCTTTACACCGATGACTGTAGGTCCACTCAGCCAAATTGTCATCTGGTAAAATTTGCCGATGACACAGTCCTGCTCTCTCTGCTCTCTGCCCCCAACCTACACCACAGCTCTGTTCTTCAGGACTTTATCACCTGGTGCGAGGGTGCTTGTCTCCAGCTGAACTCAACTAAGACCAAAGAGCTGATTATAACATTCTCCAGCAAGCAGAGACAACTGGCAGAGGCCGTCACTACCATCATCCGGGGGGAGCCGGTGGAGGTGGTGGAGGAGTACAGATACTTGGGCACAATCTTCGATGGCCTCCTGAAGTTTTCCTCTAACATTGAGGAGATCATTAGGAAGTGTCATCAGAGACAATATCTGCTCAGGAAATTGACATCATTTGGTGTGAACAAAGACATTCTCCTGACCTTCTACCACGCATTCATTGAGAGTATCCTAATATTCTCATTCATCTCCTGGTTTCACTCCATCACCCTGCAAGATCGGTCACGCCTACTCAGCATCACGAAAGTCTGCTCTAAAATCATTGGACACCCTGTTAGAGCTTTGTCTGCTTTTTGCGACCAACAAACCTTCCGCTCTGCTCACAGGATCCTGCACGACCCCGCACATGCACTTCACTCAATGTTCGAGTGGCTCCCATCAGGTCGCAGGCTGCGATGTCCACGCTGCAGAACACAGAGGAGGAGGGCCACCTTTGTCCCCAGAGCAGTCAAGCTCTTAAACGACGACCCCTCCCTGTCTCAACGGCGACTGATTTAATCCACATAGCACTTTTAACAGTAAGCACAAAGCACTTTTACTGGCAGTAGCTTGGATATTTTTAACTGCACACCCTATGTATGTATGTATGTATGTATGTATGTATGTATGTATGTATGTTGTCTTTTAATGCTGCTCCTTATGCCTTTTAAATTGCCCCTCGGGGACAAATAAAGTGTTTTGAATTGAATTGAATTGAATTGGATGGTGATGATGATTTGATGAAACTGTCTCAAAAAAGAAAACAAAAGGAGCCTGAGATGACGTATGCAAAGGCTATAAAAGTGACCAGGGGCTCAAAGGCGGCAGCAAATGTTTCTGAGTCGGGGATTGATATCCACATGAGCCAGGAGGGGCAGCACAACCTCTACCCTCCTGTTGACATCAAAAAGTTTCTTCAGGAAACTAAAGGGATCAGGATGGTGAAGGTGGAGGAACATTTCTCCGACCTGAGATTATTTGTGGAGTCAGCCAGACCCCTGAGCAGACGGTCAGGAGGAGGTGGAGACGAAGTCCTGACCGATCAGGAGCTGTATCGACTCAGGAAACTGATCCTTAGAGTACGAAGCCAAATTGTTGATGATGATGATGATGATGATGAATAGATCAGGGATCTTGTGTCTCTTGCTTTCATTTATTTGTTCTTCTCCTCTTTGTTTCTTTCTTTCTTTTATCTCCATGTGTGAGTTCAAGGTGGGCACTCTTAACCTCAATGGGGCGAGAGATGACGGAAAAAGAGCTGCTTTTTTTAAGTTGATGGGGCTTAAGGGGATAGATGTCATGATGGTCCAGGAGACACATAGCACCCCAGACATTGAGAGTGACTGGAGGACAGGGCATGATGGGGAAGTTCTGCTGAGCCACAAGTCCAGCCGTAGCGGAGGGGTGGGGATTGTGTTCTCTAAGGGTTTCCTACCTTCCTCCTACCAGGTAGAGGAGATTGTCCCCGGGGTTTTACTAAAGGTCAGAGCCCAGTATGAGAATGTTTCTTTTATCTTTTTAACTGTGTATGCACCCAACAGCGCGGTGGAGAGGATGGCAGTGCTGCAGATTTTATGTGACACTATCAAAAGCTGTCACAGTGACTACTTGGTTTTAGGGGGGGATTTTAATTGTACGGAGAACCCGACAGTGGACAGAAACCACCGGGAGCCTCATCCTGCTTCGTCAGGCCGGTTTAGACAGCTGACTGCAGCACACGAACTCTCAGACGTGTGGAGAAGTTTTAACATAAATGAGCGGCAGTACACATGGAGTCACTGCAAGGACAACATGTTGTCCCTGGCCAGGCTGGACAGGCTTTACGCTTTTAATCACCAGTTAAATGTTTTTAAGAGTTGCCACATCAACCCGGTGGGCTTCTCTGACCACTGCTTGGTGTTTGCCTCCGTCTATGTAAAGAATGTCCGTATACGGAGTGCGTTCTGGCATTTTAATACCGCCCTGCTTCAAGACAGGAATTTTAAACTAGCTTTTGAGTACTTCTGGAGCACTCATAGAGAGTGTTAATCTCATTTTAATGGTTTACAGCAGTGGTGGAAGGCGCAGGTCAAACAGCTGTGTCAACAGTTCACTCGCAATGTCACTAGAGACATGGCCAGATCTTTGAGGGAGCTTGAGATACAGGTGGTAGACCTTCAGAACTTGCTGGAGTCTACAGGAGATCGAGGGCTTTTAGATTCCCTCAAATCAAAAAAGTCCGCTCTGGCCAACCTGCTAGGTGTCACAGCGCAGGGAGCTCTGGTCCGGTCACGCTTCCTCCACGTCTCCCAGATGGACGCACCTTCCCAGTTCTTTTTCGGGCTGGAGAAGAAGAACGGCCAGAGAAAGATAATGCACTCGGTGAGATCCAGCAGCGGCTCGACCATCTCAGACGCCTCTGAGATCAGGGCGTTTGCAGCCGAATATTACAAAGAACTGTTCAGGAGCGAGCTGCCGGAGATCCCGGAGGAGTGCGGGAGCTTCTTTGATGGTCTCCCTCAGGTGGATGCTGGAGATAACGCCAGGCTGCAGGCTCCAGTATCCCAACCTGAACTGTTTGCTGCCCTGATGAGCCTGCAGAGTGGGAGGGCTCCTGGCATGGACGGTCTCCCCGTGGATTTTTATAAGTCCTTCTGGTCTGTGCTGGGAGGAGATCTTCTGGAGGTGCTCACAGACAGTCTGCAGGGGGGTCGGCTGCCTCTGAGCTGTAGGAGGGCCGTTATCACGCTGCTGCCCAAGAAGGGAGACCTACAGGACCTGAAAAACTGGAGACCAGTGTCCTTACTTTCCACGGACTATAAGATCTTGTCCAAGGTCCTGGCCACCAGACTCAGGGGGGTGATGGCGTCCATCGTCCACACGGACCAGACATACTGTGTACCTGGCAGGTTGATAAGTGACAATGTCACTTTAATTCGAGATATTTTGGAGGTCTCAAGCTCATTGGGCGTTGACACTGGTCTGATTTCAATAGACCAGGAAAAGGCTTTTGACCGGGTTGAACACCAGTATCTTTGGGAAACCTTAGCTGCTTTTGGGTTCAACTCTGGCTTCATAGCCAAGATCAAGGTTATGTACAGTGACATTGCGAGCGTTTTCTGAAAATTAATGGTGGGTTGAGCGCTCCGTTTAGTGTCCAGAGGGGGGTCAGGCAGGGCTGCCCTTTATCGGGCATGCTGTACTCGCTGGCCATAGAGCCAATGCTCCACAGGCTGAGGAGGGACCTGAGTGGCGTGCGTTTTCCTGAGTGTGACATTCCCTTCAAGCTGTCGGCGTACGCCGACGACGTCATTGTCCTGACCAGCACCCAAAAAGACATTGACACGTTGGTGGACACTGTGACCCGGTTTGGGGGCATTTCCTCTGCCAGGGTTAACTGGGGGAAGAGCGAGGCGGTCGTGGTGGGGGAGAGGTTGGGGAGTCAGCTCAGGTTGCCGGGTGGATTGGTCTGGAAGACTGGTGGGCTAAAATACCTCGGGGTGTTTCTGGGCAGCCGGTCCTTTGAGCAGAGAAACTGGGACGACTTGCTGGAGAGGGTGAAAGGTCGGCTGATGAGGTGGAAGTGGCTGTCACCTAGGATGTCCTACCGAGGCCGGACTCTAGTCGTAAACAACCTGGTGGCTTCTGCTCTCTGGCACCGGTTGAACTGTGTGGACCCCCCAGTTTCTCTGCTATCACAGGTCCAGAGGGTGCTGGTGGACTTCTTCTGGGACAGACTGCACTGGGTCCCGCAGGCTGTCCTGTTCCTGCCAAAGGAGGAGGGTGGACAAGGCCTAGTCCATCTGGCCAGCAGAGGCGCTGCCTTCCGCCTGCAGTTTGTCCAGAGACTGCTGACCGGGCCCTCGGACCTGCTGTGGAGACCTCTGTCCTGCTGTATCCTGCGGCGGTTTGGTGGACTGGGACTGGGTCTCTCTCTGTTCTCCGTCGACCTGAGGAAGACCAGCACATCGTCGCTGCCGGCGTTTTACAACAGCGTCTTCTCGGTGTGGAGCTTGCTGAAGAAGCAGAGGAAGGGAGAGGCCGACTCGCTGCACTGGCTCCTGCAGGAACCCGTGCTGATCGGGGGCCGTCTGGACTGTCCCAGCTGGGGGGGACCCAGCATCTTCGATCGTCTCCACAGCGCTGGAGTGTCCTCTCTGGGACGGGTGGTGGAGCTGGCTGGACCTCGGTTGGACGACCCCGTCAGACTGGCGGGTCTGATGGGGGTGAGGTCCACGCGGGTGATCGGCAGACTCCTGCAGCACTGGTCAGGCCGACTGAGCCGGCGTGAGACCTCTCTCCTGGCAGACTTCTGGTCCGGTGCACTGCTGCCCGACTCTGCAGACCCGTACCCGGCCATCGGACTGTTTCCTGATCTTAAGGACTGTTCCGGTCCATTGCTGGGACCTGCCGGCCCTGAAGGCGTTTCCTTGGGCGACGCCTCAGGGAAAACTTTCTACCAACTGATGGTAAAGACCCTGAATAAGGGGAACCTGAGTGGGCGCAGCGACACTCCGTGGAGGGCTCACCTGAAACTGGACTCTGGTTGTAAACCTGCCTGGAGGTCGTTGTATAAACCTCCCCTGACCAAAAACATGCTGACCTGCAGTGGAGGATTCTCCACGGCAGCATCGCTGTGAACTCTTTTGTGTCTGTATTAAATGAGGACGTGCAGGATAAATGTCTGTTTTGTAGCCACAGAGAGACTGTTTTTCACTGTTTTCTCGAGTGTTCCCGTCTCACTGCTTTGTTTTTACTTTTGGAGGATGTTTTTAACGGCTGCGGAGAGATTTTCCTGCAGCACGTTTTTATCTTTGGTTTTAAATACACGCGGTGTCAGCTCCTCAACTTTGTGCTCGGCCAGGCCAAGATGGCCGTCTATGTGAGCCGCAGGAAGAAGGTGGAGGAGGACGTGCATGTTAGCATTGTTTCTTTTTTTTAAACGATGGTGAAGTCCAGGCTGGTCCTGGAATTTAGCTTTTACAAGGCGACCCACGACCTGGAGACATTCCAGGAGGTTTGGGGATACGCTGGTGTTCTCTGCTCAGTGACGGAGGGCCAGCTGAGGTTCGGTCTCATGTTGGGATGAATGTGTTTCCTGCTAATGTTACTGTACATTCATGTGGATTTCTTCTGTTGTAACTGTCTGGTTTACTAAAGTACAAATGTACATTCATGTGGATTTCTTCTGTTATAACTGTCAGTATTACTAAAGTACAAATGTACATTCATGTAGATTTCTTCTGTTATAACTGTCGGTGTCACTACGGTGTTAATGTGCAGTTATATGAATTTCTATTGGTACACATGTCAGTATTACTACGGTGTTGATGCACAGTCCCATGTGATTTCTGCTGGTATGGATGTCGCTTTTGCCACAGTATTAATGCACAGTCATGTTTTTTCTGGTAGCTTGGATGTTTCAGTGCGGTGTTACTTCTTTGCTGATGTGACATAATATGTCCTGTTGTACAGAATAATAACTGACAAATAAACGCTGTGTTAAAATCCAATCCAAATCCTTCCTTCCTTCTCCCTTCCTTCCTTCTAACCTTGTTTTCTCCCTCGCTTCCTTCCTTCCTTCCTTCCTTCCTTCCTTCCTTCCTTCCTTCTTTTTCCCTTCCTTCTTTCCTGCTGCTCTCTCCTTCTTTCTCCCTTCCTCTTTTCTCCCTTCCTTCCTTCCTTCCTTCCTTCCTTCCTTCCTTCCTTCCTTCCTTCCTTCCTTCCTTCCTTCCTTCCTTCCTTCCTTCCTTCCTTCCTTCCTTCCTTCCTTCCTTCCTTCCTCCTTTTTTCCCTCCCTTCCTTCCAACCTTCCTTCCTCCTTTTTTCCCTCCCTTCCTTCCTTCCTTCCTTCCTTCCTTCCTTTCTTCCAACCTTGTTTTCTCCCTCGCTTCCTTCCTTCCTTCCTTCCTTCCTTCCTTCCTTCCTTCCTTCCTTCCTTCCTTCCTTCCTTCCTTCCTTCCTTCCTTCCTTCCTTCCTTCCTTCCTTCCTTCTAACCTTGTTTTCTCCCTCGCTCCCTTCCTCCCTTCCTTCCTTCCTTCCTTCCTTCCTTCCTTCTTTCCTTCCTTCCTCCTTTTTCCCTTCTTTCCTTCCTTCCTTCTCCCTTCCTTCCTTCCTTCCTTCCTTCCTTCCTTCCTTCCTTCCTTCCTTCCTTCCTTCCTTCCTTCCTTCCTTCCTTCCTTCCTTCCTTCCTTCCTTCCTTCCTTCCTTCCTTCCTTCCTTCCTTCTAACCTTGTTTTCTCCCTCGCTTCCTTCCTTCCTTCCTTCCTTCTAACCTTGTTTTCTCCCTCGCTTCCTTCCTTCCTTCCTTTCTTCCAACCTTGTTTTCTCCCTCCCTTCCTTCCTTCCTTCCTTCCTTCCTTCCTTCCTTCCTTCCTTCCTTCCTTCCTTCCTTCCTTCCTTCCTTCCTTCTTTCCTCCTGCTCTCTCCTTCCTTCTTCTCTTCTTCTTCTCCTTCCCTTCACTGCTCTTCCTTCCAATCCTCCTTTTTCCCTTCTTTCCTTCCTTCCTTCTCCCTTCCTTCCTTCCTTCCTTCTAACCTTGTTTTCTCCCTCGCTTCCTTCCTTCCTTCCTTCTAACCTTGTTTTCTCCCTCGCTTCCTTCCTTCCTTCCTTCCTTCTTTCTCCCTTCCTCTTTTCTCCCTCCCTTCCTTCCTTCCTTCCTTCCTTCCTTCCTTCCTTCCTTCCTTCCTTCCTTCCTTCCTTCCTTCCTTCCTTCCTTCCTTCCTTCCTTCCTTCCTTCCTTCCTTCCTTCCTTCCTTCCTTCCTTCCTTCTGCTCTCTCCTTCCTTCTTCCCTTCTTCTTCTCCTTCCCTTCACTGCTCTTCCCGTTCGCCGTAGTGCTGTAGTTTTGCTGCTGCTTTTATTTGGAATCTAACCCATGGCCCCTCCCTCTGGTGTCCTTTCATCAATCCTTCTTGTGTTTTTCTCCATCTCTCCTCTCATGTTTCTTTTTCGTTCCTTTGTTCCCCATTACCTTCTCCCTTTTGGTTTTATTACCACTCCTATTGTTATTGCTCATTATGCTCTGTTTTACTCGGTGTTCCCGACTGACCCCAGAGCATCGGGAAGCACAAAGGAGACGGTGCTCTTTGTTGTATGAATTCACCAAAAAAGAAATAAGAAAAAAGATAAACACACTCGTCTGGACCTCATCAGGTGCTGAAATGAAGTAAATATAAGCTGCACACGACAGATCAAACTGAGGCCACATCCATCGGCGGTCATGAAATGGACCGAATCAAATTATCATTATCGTGACGTAAACTACTGAAAACATGGACATTAAGGATCTTTGGTAGAACATTTCATTTTGTTTTGGTCAACGAAGATGAAGACACATTTTAGCAGAGTCTTTATTTTGTAATCGAGTGTGAGAGTCTCCTTAACCCTTATATTGTCTTTGGGTCAAAATGACCTAATTCTCCTGTTCCTTCTTTCCTCCTGCTCTCTCCTTCCTTCTTCCCTTCCTCTTTTCTCCCTTCCTTCCTTCCTTCCTTCCTTCCTTCCTTCCTTCCTTCCTTCCTTCCTTCCTTCCTTCCTTCCTTCCTTCCTTCCTTCCTTCCTTCCTTCCTTCCTTCTTCCCTTCCTCTTTTCTCCCTTCCTTCCTTCCTTCCTTCCTTCTTTCCTTCTTTACTTCCTTCCATCTTTTTTTCCCCTTCCTTCCTTCTTTCTTCCTGCTCTCTCATTCCTTCTTCCCTTCCTCTTTCTCCCTTCCTTCCTTCTTTCCTTGTTTTCTCTCTTCCTTCCTTCCTCTTTTCTCCCTTCCTTCCTTCCTTCTGTCCTTCTTTACTCCCTTCCTTCCTTCCTTCCTTCCTTCTTTCTTCCTGCTCTCTCATTCCTTCTTCCCTTCCTCTTTCTCCCTTCCTTCCTTCTTCCCTTGTTTTCTCTCTTCCTTCCTTCCTTCCTTCCTTCCTTCCTTCCTTCCTTCCTTCCTTCCTTCCTTCCTTCCTTCCTTCCTTCCTTCCTTCCTTCCTTCCTTCCTTCCTTCCTTCCTTCCTTCCTTCTTTCCTTCCTTCTTTCCTTGTTTTCTCTCTTCCTTCCTTCCTTCCTTCCTTCCTTCCTTCTTTCCTTGTTTTCTCTCTTCCTTCCTTCCTTCCTTCCTTCCTTCCTTCCTTCCTTCTTTCTTCCTGCTCTCTCATTCCTTTTTCCCTTCCTCTTTTCTCCCTTCCTTCCTTCTTTCCTTGTTTTCTCTCTTCCTTCCTTCCTTCCTTCCTTCCTTCCTTCCTTCCTTCCTTCCTTCCTTCCTTCCTTCCTTCCTTCCTTCCTTCTTTCTTTCCTTCTTTTCATTCTTCTTCCCTTCCTTCCTTCCTTCCTTCTTTCCTTCTTTACTCCCTTCCTTCCTTCCTTCCTTCCTTCCTTCCTTCCTTCCTTCCTTCCTTCCTTCCTTCCTTCCTTCCTTCCTTCCTTCCTTCCTTCCTTCCTTCCTTCCTTCCTTCTTTCCTCCCTTCTTCTCTTTGTCCTTCCTTGACCCGAAGACAGCACAAGGGTTAAAAATCAGTCCTGTCACCAAACTTGGAGTGAGAGTCCTGAGAGTTGAAGTGTGAGATGAGTCCAGTGTGAGGACGTAGCCGTCAGCAGCGCTTTCAATCATCTCCCAGCACACGTGGAGTTTACGCTGAACGGCAGCTTTTTGTGTCCGACTGCACCGTGCGACAGTGACTCGAGCCGCTGACAGACTGTCTCTGTTAATATCAGAGTAAATCCACTGCCAATCCAGGAAGCACGAACACACGTCGCGCACTGGAAATCTGCAACAAAAACCACAAAAAAAACACAAAACCAACACGGAGCCGACCAAAACACGAGCAGCAATCGACCCAAATCTCGAGATCTGATCACAGTCTGAGCTAAGCTACCGCTAACTAACCCCAAAAACTACAGAGTAAGCGTGCAGGTGTGTGTGCGTGTATGTATATGATTATGTGTGTGTGTATACATGCATGTGTATGCACATGTCTGGCTATGTGTGTGTGTGTGTTTGTGTGTGTATGTGTGTGTATGTATATGTTTGTGTGGCTGTGTATGTGTGTGTGTGTGTGTGTGTGAGCATGTATATGTGTGGCTATGTGTGTGTATGTGTGCATGTATGAATATATATATGTGTGTGTGTGTGTGTGTGTGCGTGTGCGTGTGTGGCCCGAGCCCACTTTTAAACTCTCGCTCAGCCCCAGCTATTAACCGAGCAAATCGTTGTAGCTCTCGCGTCTCTGGGTGACGAAGGGTGGGAGACGTCCCCATCAGTGGCGGCTTGTCAATAGCCCCCATTAGCTATAGAACTAGACTATAATAGTTAGTCTCAAACATAGCTTTGTGGTAGATATGCTGCTATAGGCCTATGCTGCAGGGGGGCACCGACATGATCCACTGGGCGGTGCCTCTCAACCTTTTTCTCTCCTCTCCTCTTCCCTTCCTCTCTTCTCCTTTTCCATTTTTATTTATTATAAGTATCTCATAGCCATCATTTTTGTCCATCGTTCCTGTAGTTTCTTGTGCTGGCCCCCCTTTTTCTCTTTTGTGCATGTTTGCAGGCCGGAGCTTTGGGAGCTGCGTGCTGGCCTGCGGTCCTGGTCCCGTTCCCCCCCCCCCTCTGGTCATCCCGCTGCTGCTTCCACCTGCCTGCTGTGTGCTGCTGACGTCCCCGACCCCCCAGTCTGGTCCAATATGGCTCTTTCAACATTTTGGGTTGCCGACTCCCTGGTCTACAATATTGCATTATATATTTAATTATCGTTATCGTCACATAACCAGCATTTTCGTTGCGTCTCGTCTCGTTTTCCTCAGGTGATAAAGGTTCGTTGACGACGATATTAGTCACAATTTTCATTGACGAAAGCAACTTTTTTGGTAAGTGACTGATGGAAACGGCTGCTTGGCTGGTTTTGGGGAAAAGAAACCAGTTTGAGTTCTGATAGATTCCCTCCCAATGTTCACCAGGCGTGACGTAGCGCCATCATCAGACCTCCGACGTCGCAGGCAGACGAACACATGATATTGCACCTCTGGATGTGAGATTGGGCCGCCCTGTTGCTGACCTCCCTCTCTCCTCTCGCTCCTTCACGTCTCCATCACTGCTTCCCATTTCCCCATCACTCCACTCATCTACTACATTTCTGCATCCTCATCTCTCACTTCCCACTCGTGTCCCTGAGGCTCACTTGCCAATACTTTCCCCACAAAAGTGAGAAAGTAGTTTTTCCCCTCCTGACACGTATACCTGGCAACTCATGCTTAAAATATGCTTTTTTTCCCGAAGTCATTCATTCCTGCACTCGTCTCTCCTCAAATTGCACGTTTTTTTTCATCGTTCTACTTGGTTGTTGCACTCTCAGCCTCTCTCTGTTTTCATCTCTCCAACATTTGTCTTCCCGAGTCTTTTCTCTACCATTTCTGTACTACTTATTCCTCTCATTATCCCCCCTTTTTCTCTCTCCATCCCTATCTTGCATTTCTCTCGCCACTGGAGGTATAAATAGGACTCCTAATAAAGTGCTAATTAATCTCTGGCGACAAAATCAAAGAAAGCACATCTGCATTGCTGAGAGGAATGATGGAGGGAGCAAGGAGGAGAGGAGGAGAGGAAAAGGGGCAGACAGGAAGCAGGATGGAGGGGGAAAAAATGCAGATGAGAGATGAATGAAAAGGGTTTGAGGAGATGGGAACAGACATCGAGCAAGAGATGTTGGCAAAAAAGCTTTCAAGGTTTACAATATATCTTTTGGGAAGCTTTGATCTGAAATAATAGACCCGCAGCGACGAGAGAAAGAGTGTGAGAGCTTTGAAAATTGCCCCGACTTACGGGGATGGATGGAACCGTGTCCGGGATAATGACCATGTGCAGCGAAGACTCAAACACTCAAAGAGTCAGAGAGTCAGAGAGCAGAGATGCTGCGGACGGAAGGAGGCGGCACGCCGGGCGTCACACACACGTCTGAGCTGAGGGGGGATTAAAACGCTGATGCTGAAGATAGAACTGCACAAGGGGGGGTTGAGGAGATGGGGGGGTTCACACCAAATACTTAAAAAAGGGCAATTCTGAAATGTCAAAGAGTAAAGCTGCTTTCACACAGAAGGCGCACAGCGGCAGACGCCGCCGGCTTTCCCATTCATTGTGTATGTGCGCAACAGGGCGCACGTACGCCGCCGACTTTGCGCGGCAGCATAGGGCGCAAGTGGACGCACGCCGCCGGGTTGCTGCCGGGTTGCCGCGGCAGCAAGGGCCAAGACGGCGCAAAGCGGCTTTCACCTAGAACGCGGTTTGCGCCGCGCACACACCGCCGGGATGGGCGTAGACTCGGCGCAGAGACGGCGCAGAGATGGCGCAGAGCAGGGCGCACCTGCGCACATTGCGTACATATTTGTTGCAAGTTGCTTGGCGACCGAAAAAAAGTTTCATAACCATATATTGATAAATAGTTCAATTGATCCTGATATGAGGCATGGAAATGCTGTATTTTATTTTAAATTAACATTTTATTGTTAAAAGAGCAAAAGAATATCACACCAGGTATGTCCAAATTCTGGGAGATTTCTCTCCACTTTTGTCCCTTTTTATTAATAGGCCTGCAGTCTCATCCCGTAGCTCCTCACACAGACTCAGAGAGAAGACCTGGAACCAGGAACCAGCTCCTCACACAGACTCACAGCCAAGATAATTCTTTATTCCATCTTGATCGTCTCTGATCTACAAGCTGCAAGTTTTTTTTCTCCCTCCAGCACCTTCTCTCCTATTGGACACCGCTGAGATGCCGTCACAGGGCGCACGGTGAAATAAAAAAATGTTCAATTCGCAGCGGCAGCTTGCGCCGTCTTGCGCTCTTGCTGCCGCGGCAACCCGGCAGCAACCCGGCGGCAACCCTGTTGCGCGCCGCCGACCTTGCTGCAAAGCCCTGCGCCCTTGCGCAGCAGCAGCACATACACAATGAATAGGAAAACGGTGCCAGACCGGAAAAAACCTTTTTTCGGTCGCCAAGCAACTTGCAACGAATATGCGCGCTGCTCTGCGCCGAGTCTGCGCCCACCCCGGCGGTGTTGCCGCGTTCTATGTGAAAGTAGCTTAACAACTGCAGGGGGGGCAGGGTTTTTGTTTTCACGAGTGTAACTCTCCTCCGTCTCTCGTAACGCTGTGACTCTCCACATGTTCAAAACGAAGAAGAAGACGAGGAGGAGGAGCAGGAGGAGGAGGAGAAGAGGAGGAGGAGAAGAAGAAGATGAGGAAAAGGAGAAGAAGAAAAAGAAGAGGAGGAGAAGAAGACGAAGACGTGGAGGAGGAGAAGGAGTAGGAAGATGATAATTGATGATGATGACGATGACGATGATGATGATTGAGACGGTCACGTGACCACATCACATCCAGATGCCAGATTTGTATGTTTTCAGTAATTGTATTAGAATTGGAAACTAAGTGGAAGCAAATCTTCACCCCGTCCGTACGTGAGTCCGTACTTGATCAGCAGGTCAAAGTTCTGCCTCATCTGGTTAGTTCTTCTTTCTTTCTGTGTGTTGAGGGAGCTGCTAAAAACCAGAGGAAGTTTGAGTCACGCTGGAGCTGACGGGGGAAAAGAAGAACCGCGTCTCTGCGTGATGAGGAGATCTGTAGTTACATGAATCATCTTAGTTTCAGAAGGCGGGAGGCTCGGATTCCGACGTCACTCAGCTTATTCTGCTGCTGCATAATTCATAAATAAAGAGCTCGCATGAAGTCCAGACTCCTGCTACCGCTTCATTTACGCATTCCTGATCACAGGCTTCACAGATAAGAGTTAATGTTATTTACTGTCACAGCCAGATATCATTCAAGGTCCTACGTCTCTGAACTTTGAAAAGGTCTCCTAAGGTCGGGGTCTGGGAAACTCCCCCAGAACCTGGAAGTATCTCCTTCAAACCCGCACCGTTTCTGGGTCGTGAGTTTTTTTTTTTTTTGGGGGGGGGGGGGGCACCGCTGCTAAACCAGGAAGCAAGAACACATGGAGACACACGTCGAGGACTGGAAATCTGCAACAAAAACCACAAACGAAACACGAAACCAACACGGAAACCGACCAAAACACGAGCAGCGATCGACCCAAATCTCGAGATCTGATCACAATCTGAGCTGAGCTACCGCTAACTAACCCCAAAACTACAGAGCAAGCATGCAGGTGAACAAGCCAGTGTGTATGTCTGTGCGTGTGTGTGTGTGCATGTATGTATATGTCTGTGTGGCTATGTGTGTGTGCGTGTGTGTGTGTGCATGTATGTATATGTCTGTGTGGCTATGTGTGTGTGTGTGTGTGTGTGTGTGTGTGTGTGTGTGTGTGTGTGTGTGTGTGTGTGTGTGTGTGTGTGTGTGTGTATGTCTGTTTGGCTGTGCGTGTGTGTGTGTGTGTGTGTGTGTGTGTGTGTGTGTGTGTGTGTGTGTGTGTGTGTGTGTGTGTGTGTGTGTGTGTGTGTGTGTGTGTGTGTGGCTGTGTGTGTGTGTGTGCGAGCGTGTATATGTATGTGTGGCTATGTGTATGTCTGTGTGGCTATGTGTGTGTGTGTGTGTGTGTGTGTGTGTGTGTGGCTGTGCGTGTGTGTGCGTGTGTGTGTGTGTGGCTGTGTGTGTGTGTGTGTGTGTGTGTGTGTGTGTGTGTGTGTGTGTGTGTGTGTGTGTGTGTATATCTGTATGGCTATGTGTATGTATATGTGTGGCCATGTGTATGTATGTATGCATGCAAGCATGTATGCATGCATACATGCATGTACATGTATGTGTGTGTGTGTGTGTGTGTGTGTGTGTGTGTGTGTGTGTGTGTGTGTGTGTGTGTGTGTGTGTGTGTGTGTGTGTGTGTGTGTACGTGAGTGTGTGTTTTTGCATATATCTATGTGGCTGTGTGTATGTATGTGTGTGGCTATGTGTGTGTGTGTGTGTGTGTGTGTGTGTGTGTGTGTGGCTATGTGTGTGTGTGTGTGTGTGTGTGTGTGCGGCTATGTGTGTGTGTGTGTGTGTGTGTGTGTGTGTGTGTGTGTGTGTGTGTGTGTGTGTGTGTGTGTGTGTGTGTGTGTGTGTGTGTGTGTGTATGTATGTATGTATGTATGTATGTATGTATGTATGTATGTATGTATGTATGTATGTATGTGTGTGTGTGTGTGTGTGTGTGTGTGTCTGGCTTGCTAGTTTGACGGACGGAAAGTTCTCGTCGACCTAAATTGAAAAGCATTTACTTCAATGAAAAATATCTAGAGAGGAAATCGGAGCTGGAGCTTCTCACGCCGGCGTCCTGAGGGGACTCCAGTCAGGAAATGTTTCCGCTGGAAGTGGAACCGTTGGAGCTGGTTGTCGAGCGAAAACCCGCCAGAGATTTGGAAAACAAAAACACTTCTTCCTCGATAAATCTACAGTTGGAAAATTGTTTCTGTATCATAAAGACGAATTTAAAGGGATTCAAGGCCAAAAGTAGTATACAATTGGCTGAACTCTGCAGATTCAATCTTCCCCGGTGTTAACGGGTCAGTTTGCTTATTAAGCTTCTTTTTCAAAAAAATGTTGGTTTAATATTTTGGGTGTGGTACTCTGGGCCTTTTTTATCACTCTTGATTGAAAAAAGAAAAGAAACCTCAAGAGAATCATAAATAAATAAAAGGTTGTTGTGTTACCTGAATATTACTGTAATATAGGGGTGTAACGATACACTAATCTCACGATACGGTACGATACACGATATTGAGGTCACGATAACGATACAATATTATAGCAGTATTTTTTAACAACCTTGAATGAGGAACATATGACTGGAAAAAATTGTCTTTTATTTGAAAGACACATAATACAAAACAATACTGTGCGTTTGCCCTATTGTTCCAGTTTGTAATGCTTTATAACTGTTTAAGTTTTAAAGAGAAAGCCAGGCCAACCATTTTCCACAAACTGAACTAAAAGTAAATGTCAGGTTTGCATTATGATCTTCAGTTTCATACAAGTACAAATATTTAGACACAAACTGAATAGTTTCTCTCATGTATGATTTACCTTTTTTCTTTTCCAGAAATTTAACAACTAAAATTAAATAAATAAAAGTATATAAATACATACAATTTTACATCATAAAACAGATTGATTCATGCTCACCTTATAAGTGTAAGAGGAGATTTATTTTTGTTAAGGTTATTTTGGTAATTCAGGGTTGATTATTTTATAAATATATTCTTTATATTCTGATGTAAATCAGGGACTATAATGACACTAGTCAGTTTATCTGTAGTGATTAGTCTGTTTTAGATTGGGCGGAGTGATACGCCACAGTACGGCACTAGGTGCTGTGTTGATGTTCTAAAATCCTACACTGTTGAGGGACATTAAAGTACACTGGAACTCAGCAGAAGTTTCCCCGTGTTTATCCTACTCACCACCCCAAAAAGGTTTAATTTAATAAGGTAAGGCTGAACTCTACACCAGCCTTACATAAGTAAAAGTTCAAAGCTCAAAACAGGACTGCAAAACAGGACTAGTTTCTTCTGAGCGGAGTAAGATTTTGGTCAGCGGGTCGAGGTGCGGTCGCGGCTGCGGCCGCGGTCGGATGCGCGTTACTAGTCAACACAATAGATTAATATTAATAACTCAATATCGCAATACAGGTTGTCACCTCCACGACACGTATCGTGACGTTTTTGTATCGCGAAATTTCGTGGCACGATATATTGTTACACCCCTACTGTAATATATCATAATAATAATGATATATTATTAATAATAATTAGGGTACCATCTTTGGTGTTATGGGTCAGTTTTGACCCATATATATTTATATTTTCTTCAAGAATATGCAAATAAATATATTTTTGTTAGCAATGGGACTTTACTATAAACATATTAAAACACATAACAGGTCATTACACAAAATACTGATTTGCAAATTCAAATAAACAACAACAAATCAAACCGACAGAAATAAATTACTACTTCCAAAAGTATTAAAAAGCTAAATCAGATAAAAGTCTCTGTGCTGCTCGGTACAGACCGGACGCCTCTTTCTTTTAGATTCAGATGGCCTTAATGGGGTTTGTTCCTTTGTTTTTGTTAGTGGAGGATATTTGTGGGCAAACTTTAAGGAAAGTGGCTCCCCGTCCTTCACCTCAGCAGACAACTCAGGTTTATCTTTCGTCACTGGGCCCACCATGGGAAGTTTCCTCTGCAGAAGTTCTGGTCCAAGGTCATGGCTGGTAAAAAAGTGATATCGTGATCCTGCAGTCCGGCGGTCGTGTCGAGGAGCATCCGTTTTCCTTGCTTTTTCTCAGGGATGCCACTTGCACCTTTGCCTCTGTAAGGGCCAGTCCCAATCCCCCCCAGCACTACTTTTCAGCACTACCCCTAAATTTTGGGTAGTGGTGTCCCGATTCCTCTTTGCATGTAGGGCTAGTGGACATAACAAGGGTTAGGGGCTATGAATCTACTCCTTCACAGCGAGGGATTTCAGATGCTGACTCGCTGACCGAGGGCTAGAAAAATTTCCCAGAATGCTTTACGTCATCATTTACAGACTGAATCACAAAAAAAAAAAAACATGGCGGACATTTCTTGTTTTTTAGTGAATAAAATCAATATTCAGAGTTAGTTTCTGCATAAAAATGCGTTTTGATTACATTTCTAGCGAGAAATATATATTTTACTTTCATAATATTCACTCATTGAATGTACATAATCACTCGCTTGCCCTTCATTGAAAAGATCTTGCCAGAATAAAAGGCTGATTTATGGTTCCGCGTTACACCAACGAAGAGCCTACGCCGTAGGTTACGCGGCAACGGGCGCCGTACGGTGCGCGTTGCCGCGTACCGTACGGCGTAGGCTCTGCGTCGATTTAAGGCGGAACCATAAATCGCCGGCAGGCTGTTCTCATCCCCCGAAAACATCGGAGCAAATTTCTTAACAGGCGTTATTTGGATAAACTGAGCCCAGGTTGGGGATCTTAACGGTTACTTTTCCACGTGTAAAAATATTAAAACTTAATAAAGTGGCATATTAACAGCACTACAGCGGAAATTTAAACAGCTTTTATCTCTGGGCTTCCTGATATGGTGTGACGTTTGTGCAAACGTAACTAGGCAGTCGCTTATGTACCCGAACGTAAACCACGCAGTGACGTAGCAGGTGGTGTTTCAATCCCTAGGGAAAATTACAAGGGCCCTAAAGTCTGTGGCTTCATTTTTAGGGCTAGTGGTAGAAAGTAGGGGGTTTACCCTAAATCTGTAGATTCCAGGCATAGCTTGTTTTTTGCATAGTGGACCAAAGAGAATCCCCTGAAGCTGACGTGATTGGGAGAGAAGGGGGCTGTCAGTGCACTTATGATCTCTGGCTCTAACTTTGGCTCTAATTATCATTTTATAATCTTATTTTTAGCACCGGGTCAAAACGAACCCAAACACCCCAAACGACATCATTCCAACCAGAGCATTTTATAATGTAGTGAAACATTTTCTGTTTTTCTCAAGTGATTCTTTTCAAATCTAAAACCACACAAAAATAAGGTTAAGGTGAAGGCATGTGTCCAGTTTACTCTCACCACAGAGTAAACCTTCAGCTGGGTTTATCCTTCTGTGTTACACTAACGACGCATGTCTCTGCATTCACAGGTAACGACGCAGTAACCTCCACCGGAGGCCAATTTGCAAATACATCGACTACAACAATTAGTTACGGAAGAGTATTAGGGCCATGCAGGAGAAAAAATATTTGAAAATGTTTTTGTACTGTGCAATTCCAGAAAAAAGTTGAAATGTCGAGAAAAAAAGTTGAAATGTCGAGATTAATGTTGAAATACAATTTCAAGAATAAAGTCGAAATTTCGTGAATAAAGTCGAAATTTCGAGAATAAAGTTGAAATACAATTTGGTGAATAAAGTGTAAATGTCTCCTCCATCAAATCCAGTTAGGAGAGCGACAGACAGCTATGCAGCAGCAGCCGTAACTAATTAACTAACTAACTAACGTCCTTGGAGTGGAACGTTAAGGGTATAGACCAGGGGTCGGCAACCTGCGGCTCTAGAGCCGCATGCGGCTCTTTAGCGCCGCCCTAGTGGCTCCTGGAGCTTTTTCAAAAATGTTTGACCTTTTTTTCCCTTTTTTTCTTTTATTTCTCTTTTTCTTCCTTTTTTTCTTTTTTCTTTTTTTCCCTTTTTTTCTTCCTTTTTCCTTTCCTTTTTAATCTCGACATTTCGACTTTTTTCTCGACATTTCGACTTTTTTCTCAAGATTGTACTTCAACATTAATCTCAACATTTCAACTTTTTTCTCGAAGTGCATAATGAAAAAAAATAATTTCCCCCCCAGTTATAACTAATATAGATACATGCAGCATGTGTTGCTTTCATTCTAAGGCTGATACGAGACTTCTCATTTTTCGCGGCTTTAGACATACAGTATTTGTTTTTTGTGTTTTTGGTCCAATATGGCTCTTTCAACATTTTGGGTTGTCGACCCCTGGTATAGGCCTACAAAGCATTTTGTAAAGACATGCGCTGTTTGTTATAGTCTCAGATGGTTGACTTTATTCACGAAATTTTGACTTTTTTCTCAACATTTCGACTTTTTTTTCTCAAAGTGCATAATGGAAAAAAAATCTTCCTCCTCTAAAATATTATTTTTATTTTTCTCCGGCCTGGCCCTAATATTACTCTTCCGTAGTTAGTCGATGTTGTCAATAAAAACGATTCTAAAAATAGTCGCCTACGAATGTAATTGTCGATTATTGTCTGCAACAAATGTAAGTATAAAGAGAGACATCTTCTTCCTTCCTGTCTCTGCAGAGAGCTGCACGTGTGCAATAGAGTGCAGAGCCAGGTAAACAGCCCATGCAACACCACAGTGAAAAGATGTATTTTTGAATTAAGTATCCATTCTTGCCTTTTATTTTAATTAGCACTCATTTAAACGACAACATGCAAAATCTGAAAACTGAGAGCTAAAATAAAAGCCATTTAATAATTATAAGATCAGTCAATCGTTTCAATAGTCGATTAACTGATTAACTATCGGAGTTGCAGACCTATTTGGATTGCAATGTCAGTAAAGAACAAAAAACCAAACTGTTGCTCAAAATGCTTCTGTAGCGACTCACGTAAGAGATGATTAATTTTTTTCTGTCGTTGCATCTGAGCTACATAAAGCGAGCAAACAGACGGGAGCTCAGTTCTGCAGAACAGAACCTGCAAGAACCATAAATCAGCCTAAATAAGTACCAATGTAGTGTGCAACTTGGGCATGGATAGCAATGCACACCCCCCACACCCGCCCACTTTATTATGTACAGCTTGGTAGTTAACAACACACGCTTTCTTTTACAGTCCAGTTTCACTTTAATTACTGAGTAAATATCAGGTAATTATTTCTGTACTTAATGAGGAAGTACCAGGTAATATTATTGAAACAACACACGCTTTCTTTTACAGTCCAGTTTCACTTTAATTACTGAGTAAAAGCCAGGTAAAAATGTCTGTACTTATTGGGTAAATACTTAGGAAATAGAATTACTGGGCAAGTAACTACAAGCTAAGTACCTGCCAATTGCAGGTAAAACATGGTAACTATCAGGTTAATTTACACCCCTCGGGGGTACATGCACCAATCCATTGATAATACATAAATCAATAATGAATGGGTAAATACCCGGTAGTTATCCATGAAATGTATAGTAAATACAAGGTAACTACATGGTCATTGAAGTGTAATTAGCTGGTAACTACCTCAAATATAGGTTATCATTTCCTGGTAGTTTGCAGAAAAATACTTAGTAATTACCTGGTACTTACTTAGAAATAATTCATGTAATTTCAGAGTAATTACATGGTAAATTGACTGGTAGTTACCAATATTAACCTAGTAAATACCTGTAACTTCCCTCATAGTTCCCATCTAATGTATTTGTAATTACCTAGTAATGTTTAGTTTAAACATACAGGTATTTAGCATGTAATTACATGGTAAATACACATAATTACATGGTACAAGAAAATACGTGATAATTACCTAGTACTTACTGGATAAATTACCTGGTAGTTACCATGTAATTACCTTGTAAATACAAGGTACTACTAGGTAATTACAGTGTAATTACCATGGTATTACCTGGTTATTACTGTACTGTAACAGAAAGGGTTACCTAGGTTAGAATCCCTCTGGGTGAAATGTGGGTCGATCTATGATGATGGACTTTCCTTTTCCGTGTTGGTCCGTACTGCAGTCTGCTGCCCTCATGATGGGAATCTCTCCTCCCACCACTTTTAACTGCTATTCAGTCGATTATCCAAGTAAATGTGTGAGTTAACGAGCAGTTGAACTGATGTACCGAATAAAGCGGTCAGTGAGCACATCGTACCTGTTTAAAACAGCGGACACAAACGTTACCGGGAACGGTAACAGAGAGGTTTGTAATAAGCATTTTATGTGGTTCTCTGCCAACTAAGTACGGTGGCCGAGACCCGCCATTGCTGAAAATTAAAGAAACGCTGCAAATAAAAACAAAGCCTGCTGAAAATAAAAGAAACGCTACAAATATAAAGAAACCCCGCTGCAAATTTAAAAAAATGACGCAAATAAA
>NC_084594.1:4272099-4289599 GCF_033807715.1 Cololabis saira
AGAACTGCGGCAGTAAATCCTTCTAAAGAGTGGCGCTCCGACGAGGAGCTCCATTCTTTAGTATGGATTTCATATGGATCCAAACCGTTAATAATCATTATTTTCTCCATATACTGCTCCCTGGCTTCCTTGTTTTAAGTATCCCGGTAAATTCCAGTTTCTTTCGGGCATTTTAACCTCTTTTTTTTGCGTTCCGTCTGTTCACTCGGTGCTACTCACTGCTGTTTGTTTACACTCACGAGGCTGCCAACATGGCCGCCGCGTCCCAGAATGCACCTTGGTGACCAAGCCCTATTGTTACGTAATTGGGAATTAAAAGTTGCGTTCCGTATTGAACCAATACAGACACATATTATGCTCTTATTTATTGATGTCATAATATACAGGTGAAGGTGGAAAATTTGAAGATGCAAATTTTGAAGTGCAAAACGTCATCCGTAGTAAATTCAACTAAAGGTGAAACAAATATTTTTTTTTCTACTACATTCAAAGTGAGATATTTCAAGCCTTTTTTTATTATAATTTTGGTGATTATGGCTCACAGTTTATTAAAACCCCAAATAAAAAATGTCTATATTATAAAATCAATAAACAATTCAATCATCAAAATTATAACAATTAAAGGTTTAACACATCTTGCTTTGCCTGTAATGAGACTATGTACTGTATTAGTTGCCACCTTTTTAAGTTTAATTATTGAAATAAATTCACTTTTACACCATATTCTACATCTTGGCTGATGGACATACATAGCATTTCAGTTGCTAGCATGGTTGTCTGTCTGTACAGTCATGCAAGTTCAATGCTATTAAGGCACTTTAAACTTTAAATCAAAGCATTGTGTTTTCTTCATATAAAATAAATACATTTCTATGCAGTTTAAAAGTTTTGGGGATGTCTCTTTTTTTCGCTCCTGCGCTGCTGAAATCGGGGCGTCCCTTATTTCTATTTATGAAAGGTGGCAACCCCAGCCGCGTCCTCACCGGTGTTACAGCTCCGTGCCAGGAAAGATGTCCATCCACATCACAAAAGCACAAGTGCTGAAGATTAACTTTGTGAGGAGTTTTCCTCCCGTGCATGTGGGCAGGACTTTATTATTAATAAAAGCTGACACGTCAGAAGCAACGGCTGCTCCAGCTTCACGTTGTGATTAAGTTTAATCCTCGATGATATAAAGTGACACATCCAAGAATATAAACACTTGAGGCGTGTTTCTTTATCCTAAACCACATCCAGGTAAATCCAGCCCGAGGGCCCGACTGGCCTCACTCCAGCTTTTATGGCACTTTTTCACTACTCAGCTCTACTGGACTCAACTCGGCCTGGTTTCTTTTCTATAGAAATTCAGCACCTGGAGCAGAAGTAGGAGGTTGGAGAAGCTGCTGTCACGTATTTGATTGTGATCTAAACGAAGAAGACAACAGTAAAGATGTAGAACCTGGAGGAGATGATATGTATGTATGGCATGCATGGGTGCACGTTCCGGTTCGGGCCGTATTCACGGACAAAAAAAGAGTGCGGAATAATAATAAGGAAGACTAGAAAATTTTAGGAAATGTTGATATGGGCATGCCCTACCGCCCATTCGTCCCCTCTTGCTGCTTTGGTTTGGGGCTGTAGTGGTTGTGTTCGGGGTGGTTCTATGTCAGTTTGAGGTGTTTACGGTTGTATTGCATTAATTCCTGTGCTCCCAATAGTTATTAATGGGTCGCGCTTTTTGGCATCTAGCGTCCCCACGGTAACGCTTTTGACTGAAAAAAGTAATTTCCATCGAGGCACGATGGAGACGCATCCAACGATGTATGCCGTACATGGGTGCACGTTCCGGTTCAGGCTACGTTAACGGATAGGTTTTTTTGTCACCGTGGTAAAAAACCCCATCCGAATGAATGGGGCCATTTGGCCTGGATTTTGACATACAATTTCCTTAAATCAAAGTTTGAACGATGTCTCTATGATAAAGTTTGGCCGAGCAATAAGCGTCCGAACTTTCGCCTTTTTTTTTGCTTTTTGGCAACTAGCGTTGCCACGGTAACCCCTATTACTGAGAAAAGTAATGCCCATCGAGGCACGATTTTTTTTTTATTTATTTATTTATTTAAAATGGGACAGTGCATATTAATGAACATTCACATGTAAATATGCCAGATTATAGCCTAAGGCTAATTTCCATCTGTAGTCCCCGATGGGACGATGGAGACGCATCCAACGATGTATGCCATGCATGGGTGCACGTTGCGGTTCGGGCCGTATTAACGGACGAAAAAAAGTGCGGAATAATAAGAAAAGGGAAACCTTTTCTGTATACCATTATATCGCCTTCATTTTCATGTTTTTTCTCATTTTTTCGGGCGTGTTTTATTTTTTGGGGATTTTTTTTTTTCCACATCAGATCAGGTCATGCTGTACACCCGCTGGTGTGACGTGGGACTTTTGCGACTTTAGCTTGTTAGCAAAATGCTAGCAACATTGCCCTTTGGGCCATTCTGGACGATTGCAATATGGTCATGACCATAATAACGAGTGTGAGTGTTTCTGACGGAGAACCAGACCCATCGCTGTCACAGATCACACATCTCACGCAGGATCTTCTCATTGCTCAGATTGGATGGTTTGTTGAGGTGAGGCATGTGTTACTTTGCTTTCCATTTTCCATTTATCAGTAAAAACACATCGAAGCAAACGAACTACATTCAACAGGTCAGATGTTTGAATGAGTTTTTAACTGGTCCATCTCAAACGTGCAACACACTCGACAGGGACGATACCTGCTTCTGCTGACGAAGCAACACACACTTTTTTTGTTTAAATAGAACACCACAAATTAAGGCAACTTTTTTGCATGAGATTTTTATGTAGATCGAGAAAGACTAGTCTTTGTATAAACTACTTCATTTTTAGTATGTACAAAATTCATTTGCAAGTAAAGTCAACTTAATTTTTTTCATTCTTTTTTTTCCTTTTTTTTCTTTTTTTCTTATTTTTTTCCTTTTTTTCCTCTTTTTTTCTCTTTTTTTTTTCTTCTTCTTTTTTCTTTTTTTTCTTTTTAAAGTGAACTTAATTTTGATAAATAAAGTAAACTTAACACAATTAAGTTGACTCTACTTGCAAAATGTATTATTTACATACAAAAAATTCAGTAGTTTATACAAAGACTAGTCTTTCTTGATCTACATAATAATCTCATGCAAAAAGTTGCTTTCATTTTTTTTAAGTAGATCAAGCACAATATTTGTATCAATGCAGCTATAAAGAATTCACTAAAACAAAAGTGCAATAAAAAGGCCACTACTTATTTCTAATGTAAGTATAATGCTTGCATGTTTGAGGAACCGAGATCATCGCACCGAGCTGCACGTTGGAGAAACGACGAGGGGGAGCAGCTGCACGAAGCTTCCCTCACCCGACCTACTTCTCCTGGTAGGTGGAGTCTTCCACAGACTGTAAAATACTAAATAAATAGATAAAAGAAACCAAGAATATATACTTTTTTCTTAGTGCAGTGCCCTTGCAGCCTGCAGGAACACGCCCACTGCCTGTCAATCAAAGCTGCCAACACCTTCAGCTTCAGCTGCAGGGCCGTCGTCTGACGTTTACAGCAGATATCTGCTCTCAGATGTTATTTCTGATGCTGGGTTGGTTAATAAACTGCCGATGACCTTAGATTTACATCATGACAATGGCTCGCCATCAACTGAGCTGACCGTCATTCAAAAATACACGTAATACATGTAAATTCTCGTAATGTGCGTTAAAAAACATTTAGACTTGTCATGTATGTGAAATTAAGCAATACAAACCAATGCATTCTTTAAACCAGCCTGCAAACTTCTTTATTAACCCTTGTGCTGTCTTTGGGTTAAGGGAGGGTGAAGGGAGAAAAGAAGGAATGAAGGAAAGAAGGGAGAAAATGAAATAAGGGAGGGAGGAAGGAATGGAGAAAAGGAAAGAAAGAAGGAAAGAAGGAAGGAAGTAGGAAAGGGAGTAAGGAAGGGAGAAAAGGAAAGAAAGAAGGGAGGGAAGAAGGAAGGAATGGAGAAAATAAAGAAAGAAGGAAGGAAAAGCAAAGAAGGTAATAAAGGAACGAATGATGAAAGGGAGGAAGAAAAACTGTTTATACTTTTTATTGTTTATACATTTCATTTTATTTTATCTGGTTATATATTTGTTTTTATATTTGTATTGTGTTGCACCAATCCCCAAAACAAATTCCTCGTGGGAAAACTTGGCAATAAACCCTTTTCTGATTCTGATTCTGAAAAAGGAGTAAAGGAGGGTAAAAAAGGAGGAAAAGAGGAAAGGAAGAAGGAAGGAGAGAGCAGGAGGAAAGAAGGAGAGAAGAATTGGGTCATTTTGACCCAAAGACAGCACAAGGTATAAGAACTGCATAAAAATAAATGTTGTGTTTTTGCTCGTTGGACCAAAGCTGGTCCTCTCGTCCAGGTCGCGTTTTTGACATAAAATAATTACAGAAACAACAATTTGTTTAAAGCAATGATCATTTTCTGGGCCTTTCGAAGCTCTTTCATACGTCTGTCATCTAAAATCCTCACTGATGTGCCGCCATTTTTCTTTTTTTTTCAATCAATCCACAGCTCATTCAGATATGCCACAGATTTCACCCAAGCACACGTTTTAGATCAAACCCCCACACTGAATAAAAGAAAACCAAACAATTAAAAGCCTACAAGGCTGAAAAAAAAATCAATCCTGCCAACAAATTCTGCTGATACAAACTGTACGGTGACACAATAAAATACATAAAGGTGCGTTATGGGACCGGAGAGCCGTCTTGGCCTCCAGGACATAAGAAGTGGACCCAACGGGACCGAGTTTGGAGAAACAAAGCCAGATAAATGACCCATCCATCATTCTGTGTAGAATCCAAAGGATTTAATTCAACGAAACAAGTTAAAAACGTCCACGTTCAGTTTCAGATTCAACACAACACCAACTTCACATTCTCTCCCTTCCTTCCTTCCTTCCTTCCTTCCTTCCTTCCTTCCTTCCTTCCTTCCTTCCTTCCTTCCTTCCTTCCTTCCTTCCTTCCTTCCTTCCTTCCTTCCTTCCTTCCTTCCTTCCGCTCTCTCCATCCTTCTCCCTTCCTTCCTTCCTTCCTTCCTCCCTTCCTTCCTTCCTTCCTCCCTTCCTTCCTTCTTTTTTCCTTTCCTTCCTCCCTTCCTTCTTTTTTCCTTTCCTTCCTCCCTTCCTTCTTTTTTCCCTTTCCTTCCTTCTTTTTTCCCTTCCTTCCTTCCTTCCTTCCTTCCTTCCTTCCTTCCTTCCTTCCTTCCTTCCTTCCTTCCTTCCTTCCTTCCTTCCTTCCTTCCTTCCTTCCTTCCTTCCTTCTTTCTTTTCTCCCTTCCTTCCTTCCTTCCTTCTTTTTTCTTTTCCTTCCTCCCTTCCTTCCTTCCTTCCTACCTTCTTTCTTTTCTCCCTTCCTTCCTTCCTTCCTTCCTTCCTTCCTTCCTTCCTTCTTTTTTCTTTTCCTTCCTCCCTTCCTTCCTTCCTTCCTTCCTTCCTTCCTTCCTTCCTTCCTTCTTTTCTCCCTTCCTTCCTTCCTTCTTTCTTTTCTCCCTTCCTTCCTTCCTTCCTTCCTTCCTTCCTTCCTTCCTTCCTTCCTTCCTTCCTTCCTTCCTTCCTTCCTTCCTTCCTTCCTTCCTTCCTTCCTTCCTTCCTCCCTTCTTTCCTTCCTTCCTTTCTTCCTTCCTCGTGGACTCGTGTAAATGATGGTATTTTTCAAAACGTAGAGGGGGAAATATCAGTTTTTTGTAAATATCCAGCTATGTGTAAATGTGGCCTCAGTTTCAGATTCAACACCAACTTCACATTCTCTCTTTAAATAATGACTTGTTCCAGCGTCTTGCCAGGTTTTCTTCTCCTGTTTTTGTTTAAAATATCGTCAGAAAGAAGTTTCAACTCGTCCCCAAAAACAAAGCTTTAAACAAATATTCCGTCTGCAGCTCCATCGAGCTGACAGTCAGAGCTGCAGGGGAATGGCTAAAATAGATTTGAGAGCTAACTAAAGTTGCTTTCTTCAACGAAAACAGACTCAATATCAACGTCAATGAACCTTTATCACCTGAGGAAAACGAGACGAGACACAACAAAAATGCTGTTCATGTGACAATAACGATAATTTAATATATAATGCAATATCGTAGATGAATAAAAAACAAGACTTAAATGTAGATTACAAAATAAAATTATGCTAAAATGGGTCTTCATTTTCGTTGACCAAAACGATACGAGACGAAATGTTATAACAAAGATCCTTAATATCCATTTTTTAAGTTGTTTCCTCTGGTTTAATCTTTAAACCAGTTTAGTCTTTAGATCTTTGCATACACTTTCCTACATAGACGAGGAAAAGAAAACCCAATGTGTCGTCGAAAAAGTAAAAGATGGGGAGAAATGTGGAAAAATAAATATGTTGTAAACTTAGTCCTAGTCTTCTGTATCTGGAATTAATGTATTCTTGAGTCTATCAGGTAACAATAATATCATAAGATAACCTTGTTTGAATTGTAAAATGGGTTTGGCTAGATACAATCTTTCACTAAAACTAGACTAAAATGGACCCGGACAATTACCGTATTTTGACGACCGTTGGCCGCATATTAACGTCTTATTTTTTTTGTTTAAATGTGCCGTGCGCCCATTGACGCAATACGCCCATTGTACTATTGTAAGGCAGACGTAATTGAAGCATCCATGAGGACGTTAAAGGGGGAAGGGGGCGAGTGAATCACCCGTGATTTGCGGACGTGTTAGAGACCATCATCATTAGAGACCAGCTGACTTTCCACGGTGGAGAGGACGGGGGCCGGGGCGGCGGAGATACGCACAACGGGGTATGAGAAGTCATCGTTCACTGTTGTGCTTGGCTGCCACGCTGATGGACAGAAACTATGGTGATTTTTAAAAGAAAGACTTTGCCTAAAGAGACTTTTCCAGCCGGAGTCATTATAAAGGCAAATGAAAAGGGCTGGATGGATGAAAGGATGATGATGAGTGGCTGAGGCAGGTTTATGTGCGGCGACCCGGTGGTTTTTTCCACACATCACCATCGCTCCTGATCTGTGACTCTATGCGCGCCCATCTCGCAGACAATGTAAAGAAAAAAGTGAAAAATATGAACGCGTGCTCGCTGTTATACCGGGAGGTCTGACGAAGGAACTCCAACCGCTGGACGTCGGTGTGAAACGGCTGTTCAAAGTAAAGCCTGAATTATGGTTCCACGTTAAATCGATGCAGAGCCTACGCCGTAGGTTACGAGGCGACGCGCACCGTACGTGCGCGTCGCCTCGTAACCTACAGCGTTGGTGTAACACGGAACCATAAATCAGCCTTAAGGCTGCGAGCGGCGTGGGAGCGATGGATGACTGAGGGGGAAACACTGTTTCACCAAAAGTGGAAGGAAGGCAGCGCCGGGCAAGTTATGCCACAGTTTGCAGATAGATTGTTGATCCGTGGGCTAACGTGTCTGCTGGGACTATTTTGCGAGCTTTCGCAAAAGCCGGCATTTCCGAGGCGCAGCACGGCGCGGAAAGTGACTCTGACAGCGAGGAAATTGGGACTGGCACAGCTGAATTAGCTGAGCTCTTTAATGCAGAAACAGAGGATGAGACTTCGATGGGTTTGATTAATGTAAAAACTGAAATAAAGTACAATCAAACGAAATTTTGCTTCGGCTCTATTTTTAAATACGCACACTTGCTTGTGTGTGTTGTTGTGCGGCGCGTTTGTGTGTGTTGTAAGGCGGCGCTCCGTGTGTGTAGACGGCGCCTTTTCGGTCGGTGCGCCGTGTGTGTGTTTTAAATCCAGAAATGACACACAAAACTGATGGTGCGCCTTTCCACACGGCGCACCGAATGGTCGCGAAAATACAGTATGACTAAAATAAGACTAAAATGCTCAGACTTTTAGTCGACTGAAACTTGACACGACTAAAAGGAGAATGAACACTTTACATGACTTCAGCTGGAACATATCCAAGGTAAAGACACACCGATGCCTCCGCAGGACATCTTGATGTGACGTTCAGGTATGAATGAGTTACACCTAAACTACGATGGAGCGTGTCGTGGAGGTTTCCATCGTTCCCTCTGCACCTCGTGATGCGATGCAGACCCGTAACCAGCCCGTGCCCCGCTCCCTCAGAGTTCATGTTTGTTGCAGTGATATTGCGTGAAGGAGCCCGGCGTCGTGTGAGACGTCCAGACGCTTGGCGAGACTAAAGGAAAAATATTTTTCACCACATATGATGCAATCGGTTCATTTAGACGCCAGCGTGTTCCCTGCTCGTGTTTTTTAATTCCACCGGCCCAGTTCCTCACTGAGAATCAGTCGTTTTCTCCAGATTTTCACATGCTTTATTTTTCCTTTGCAGCCGGTCACAAGGGGACGGTCGCCAAGGGAGGTGTCAGGAGCTTTGACCGTCTTTTAACAACCGTTTCATCTCTCTGAGGCGAAAACACCAAGCAGTCTGATGTCTGCTTTACTTCTTTAAGATCACCTCCGATCAAAACAGGAGAGCATGTGACCTCAAAACGGGTTGTTTTGTCAACGCACACGGGAGAAAATCACAGATATGTTGAGAAGTAGACTCTAATCTGGACCAGGGTTCAAGTCTGAGCTGGACCCATGTGACCTCTGATCCTGCAGATGGCCGTCTCAGATAGATGATAGGATCACATGGCCGAGCCGTTACTCTGGACGCCGTGGTTCTACAGTGCAGACGGACATTAACCAATGCCATTTTAAAATCAAAAGGGAATATTCTTATTCCAAAAATTTTACCAAGTGAAAAAACAAGCTTTTAGTAAACATTGTAGCTGCAGCAGCACGAGTGCTGACAGGAATTAGCAGGAGAGACCACGTCTCTCCAGTGTTAGTGTTGCTCCATTGGCTACCCGTAAAATTCAGAATCCAATTTAAAATTTGATTACTTGCGTATAAAGCCCAAAACTGCTTAGCTCCGCATTATTTGCAAGACCTGATAGTGCCTTATGTTCCTGGCAGAGCTCTCCGTTCTCAGAGTGCAGGTTTACTCGAAGTTCCTAGAGTATCCACATGTAGATTTGGAGGGCGGGCGTTCTGCTATCAGGCACCGTTACTTTGGAACCAACTTCCAATCTGGGTTAAGGAGGCTGACACCACCTCCACCTTTAAAACTAAACTTAAAACCTTTCTGTTTAGTAAAGCCTATAGTTAGTGTTTAGTAAACCTCTAGCTGGTGTTGGTAAATCTCTAGGTAGTGTAAACTCTGGTGTGTTAGAGTCAATAGTCATAGTTGCAGCTATAGAACAAAACTATAATAGTTAGTCTCAAATATAGCTTAAAAATACAATAAAATAACAAAAAGTAAACAGGAACTTTTCCACAGAGTTTAAGAAAGAAAAAGAAAAGGCCTGATTTGTTCCGATTAACCCTTGTGCTGTTTTTGGGTCAAGGAAGGAGGAAGGGAAGAAGGGAGGAAAGAAGGAAGGAAGGAAGGAAAGAAGGAAGGAAGGAAGGAAGGAAGGAAGGAAGGAAGGGAGAAAAGAAGGACGGAAGGAACAAAAGAAGGAAGGAAGGAAGGAAGGAAAGAAGAAAGAAAAGAAGGAAGGAAGGGAGAAAAGAAGGAAGGAACAAAAGAAGGAAGGAAGGAAGGAAGGAAGGAAGGAAGGAAGGAAGGAAGGAAGGAAGGAAGGAAGGAAGGAAGGAAGGAAGGAAGGAAGGGAAGAAGAAAGAAAGGAAGGAAGGAAGGAAGGAAGGAAGGAAGGAATGAAGGAAGGGAGAAAAAAAGGAAGGAAGGAAGGAAGGAAAGAAGGAAGGAAGAAAGAAAGAAAAGAAGGAAGGAAGGGAAAAAAGGAAGGAAGGGAGAAAAGAAGGAAGGAAGGAAGGAAGGAAGGAAGGAAGGAAGGAAGGAAGGAAGGAAGGAAGGAAGGAAGGAAGGAAGGAAGGAAGGTAGAACAGAAGGAAGGAAGGAAAGAAGGGAGGAAAGAAGGAAGGAAGGAAGGAAGGAAGGAAGGAAGGAAGGAAGGAAGGAAGGAAGGAAGGAAGGAAGGAAGGAAGGGAAAAAGAAGGAAGTAAGGAAGGGAGAAAACAAGGAAATAATGTACGAGGGGAGTAAAGAAGGAAGGAGAGAGCAGGAGGAAAGAAGGAACAGGAGAATTAGGTCATTTTGACCCAAAGACAGTACAACGGTTAACACGGCTAAAGTTAGTTTAATTTCATCTTTACAGGACTTCCCATGAGAATGAAATGTAATATTTAACCCTCAACAACTGTTTCATACGGTGGCCGAGACCCGCCATTGCTGAAAATCAGAGAAATGCTGCAAATAAAAAGAAACGCTGCTGCAAATAAAATAAACGCTGCAAATAAAAACAAACGCCGCTGCAAATAAAAGAAACGCTGAAAATATAAAGAAACGCTGCTGCAAATACAAAATAACCGACGCAAATAAAAAAGCCACAACGGAAGTGAATTACCGGGGACTATTTTTGCTGATGCACCGGTGTTTTTTACGTGAGAGGAGAAGAAGAAGACGAAGAGAGACCTAAGTGAAAAGGAGGAAATAAGAAGAGTAAGGAATAAGAAGAACAACGACTGAGAAAATAAGTGAAAAGGTTAGTGTTCAGCGTCACTACGCATAATTTTTAATGTGTTAGGGCGAAAATAGCAAAAATAGTCCTCGCTAATTCACTTCCGTTGTGGCTTTTTTATTTGCGTCGTTTTTTTTATTTTATTTGCAGCAGCGTTTGTTTCTGTTTGCAGTGTTACTTTTATTTTCAGCAATGGCGGGTCTCGGCCACCGTAGTTTCATGGTCTTCTTCAGAAGCTTTCCTAATTTTCCTGCAGCTGAAATAAAAACACACACATAAACACGTCGTCACCATCAAATGTTCACTAGGAGCAGCATTTAGACGGGCAGCAGACTTTAACTAGCAAGCTCAGCTGTTCTGTTGCAGGAAGACCCCCCCCCACGTCAGTATCACTTCTGTCACCGTCTGTCACCGTCGTCATGGTTACTACCTCCACGGTGAAGGTCCCGGGACGCCCGTGTCCTAAACTCCAGCCGGTTTCAGAGCTGACGGATGTGAGACGGGAGTCAGACTGACGGATCCGTCGTGAGCTGACATGAATCGAGCCCTCGTCATGTTTATTTCATGTTCCTTCTCATCTTTCCTCGAGGGCTTTCCTCGCCAGAGCGACGTGGTGAAGACGTGTAAACGCAAACATTTGCATGAAACGCAAAGACAGACTGAGCTGAGCTGATCGAAGATCGTTTCTCTTTCTATTTATAACGTTACGTCTTCATGAGCAGACATACGGAGATGAATGAAACTCGTTTCCGTCAACACCAGAGGATACAAACACGTCTTGTTTGAGTTTTTCTTACAAACAACCACATATTATTCTCCTTTTCAGCAGTTTACGGTACGATTAAGCCTGAGGCTGAATTTGTCAGATCCATGAAGACGGTGAACAGAATAAAGTAACTGACTTGTTTTCTCATGAAGAAGGAATGGCATAAATTTTGCCAAAATTACACGATTAATTCAAAATGGCTGACTTCCTGTTCGGTTTCGGCCACGGCGCCAAGAGACTTTTCTTTAAGTTGCGACATGATACAGGTGTGTACCGATTTTCGTTCAGGTATGTCAAACCGTATTGTGGGGCTTGAGGCATGACGTTTAATCAGATGAAGGGGTGTGCACGCTTTTTGGCGTCTACCGTCGCCACGGTAACGCCTTTGACTGAGAAAAGTAATGCGCGTCGTCGCAGGATGGAGACGAACATTTTGATGTATAACACACCTGGGTGCACGTTAAGGTTCGGGCCGCATTAACGGACAAAGAAATAAATAAATTCCTGTTGATGAGGCATTGTGACACGGTGGCTGACCTGAAACGTCAGCTTCCTACCCCCTGCAGAGGCGACGCTTTGGAACTAGCTTCAACAAAGACTTGAACCACCGGAATGCCATATGACGAAGTTCCTGACTGACTGATATGTTAATACCAACTCATTTGGCCACAGACATGAACCACAATGGGGTAATTCAGAACTTAGTGACAGTCATGCCCAATGCCTGTGTGGCAGGGTGGAGGAGCAGCCACTCAGGTGATGGGGAACAGGTGTGCCCCATCAACCTCTCCACCCTGCCTGCCTTGATAAGAAGGGACTGCACAGCAGCAAAGGGTCGGCTGGTTAAAGGTGCTTGTTCACGTGTGTCTGGTGAATCTGGTGAATAAAGAGTTCTTGCACAAAACCCCGTGTCCTCTCTGTTCTGTCGGTCGGGCCCCGTAGCACTAGCCTGCTACAGCCCGATAACGGCATTTGGCCACAGATCACATCTGACTGTAAATTGTTTTTGTCTCTCACTTGGCTTGTTTATTCCTGCCTTTTGTGCTTTGAACTTACTGTATAAAAAGTCATGATTCCAACCACTCTGGGTAGGCACACCGACTCAGACCTGATCTGTGTCGGTCGGCTCACCGCCGGCTTACTGAATAAAACTCACTACACCACAGCAGACTTCTGAACTGGTTTTGATAATATTCTTCAACACTGTTCGTTTTCGGCCATGGCGCCAAGAGACTTTTCTTTAAGTTGCAACATGATATAGGTGTGTACTGATTTTCGTTCATGTACGTCAAACCGTATTGTGGGGCTTTAGGCACAAAGTCCTGGAGTCCATCTCAGTTCCTCCCCTCCTCTGTAGTGTCGAGCTGTGGTCGACTCTCCCTCAGAGACGCAGAGAGGAGCTCAGTCCCCTGGCAGGGGCTCAGAGTAGTCGCTGCTCTGGGGTCGGGGCAGGACTCCTCCCTGGGGAAGTCTTTGTGATTGGTCCCGCTGGGAGGAAGCCCTGGGGGGAGACCTAGGACACCCTGGAGGGTCTAAGGGCCTACAACGCCTCGAACCCCCCCAGACGAGCTGGAAGAAGTGGCCAGGGAGAGGTTTTGTTTTACAGCTGCACAAAAGTAAACATTAGTTTAATGAAACTAAGATGTCGACTGAATTGACATGGTGAGGACATGTACTTGAACATAAAGAAAAGTCTCTTGGCGCCATGGCCGAAAACGAACAGGAAGTCGGCATTAACTGTGTAATTTTGGCGCAATTTATGCCATTCCTTCGGCCGTTAATGCGGCCCGAACCGTAACGTGCACCCAGGTATGTTATACATCAAAATGTGCGTCTCCATCCTGCGACGACGCGCATTACTTTTCTCAGTCAAAAGCGTTACCGTGGCGACGCTAGACGTCAAAAAGCGCACCCACCCTTCATCTGATTGGTCCATATTTCATAGTTCCTACTTTCTGCCATAACTTTTGAATGGTTTGAAAATGAGAAAATGAGAACGCCTGAACTTTCAAACCATTTTTTTCTTTGTGTCTTAGTGCAGAATAACTGCAGACTAGGTTCAGAAGAAGTGCAAAAAGAGTGAGTCGATGTTTGAGGGGGAACCGTCTGAAATCGTTTCCGACTAGAAATCATTTTACAGATGCAGCAGAATTATCATTATTACATTAAACTGGATCAATTCAATTCCAGGAACGTTGTGTTAATTATTATTGGATTAAACATTTCACCGGAGCTCTTTCCTGTCACTCCTCTTTTTCCTCTCTTGACTTTTGTTTGTCGTGTTTCCTCACCTCTTATCTGTCTACCTTTGCTCAGGTTTGCAGAGCTCATCACCCTCCGTCTGCGGTGTCTTTTAGTCTTCCTTCTTCTAATCATTTCTCATCACATCTATCTGCCTATCCATCCGTCTGTCCGCCCCCCCTGCGCTTTTTTCATTCCTCATCTATTTCTCACCTTCCTCTTCCTCTAATGAGCAAAGTATCTGTTTCTGCTCCAGATCTGTCATAAATCTCCCCTGACACAATCAAACATTCATCGCACACACACAAACACACACACACACACACACACACACACACACACACACACACACACACACACACACACACACACACACACACACACACACACACACACACACACACACACACACTGTGCCCCCTCTTTACTTCGGATTCAACATATTTCACATTTGTGCTTCATTAAAATAAAACACTGCACATAAACATCGCAGCGACATTGTTACTTTTGTTAGTTCCACGTTTCTATCCAGGGTTTTTATTGAATTTCCAAAAGATGAAAATCCCAAAAGTTAACATTTGGTGACTTTTGGGGAACTATCAAATATGGACCAATCAGTTGAAGGGGCGACGCGGTTTTTTGGCGCCAAGCGTCGCCACGGTTATGATTTTGACTGAGAAAAGTAATGAGCGTCGTTGCAGGATCTAGACGCACATTTTGATGTATAACACACCTGGGTGCACGTTACGGTTCAGGCCGTATTAACTGCAGAAGGAATGGCATAAATTGCGCAGGCGGTGAGTTGCCTCCCTCCTACTTTCCCCTCTGTGGGGTTGCCTGTGGCCTGGGTTCCGGGTTCTTCCGTGTCGGCCTCTGGTCTCGCGGGTGGCGGGGTTGCCCCCCCCCTCCCCCACTATAGATACACTTCAGGTGGAGCTTTGTTTGGTTTATCACACACACACACACACACACACACACACACACACACACACACACACACACACACACACACACACACGCATGATCATATACATACACGCATACACACACATATACATACACACTGGCTTGTTCACCTGCATGCTGGCTCTGTAGTTTTTGGGGTTAGGTAGCGGTAGCGGTAGCTTAGCTCAGACTGCGATCAGATCTCAAGATTTGGGTCGATTGCTGTTCGTGTTTTGGTCGGCTCCGTGCCGGTTTCGTGTTTTGTTTGTGGTTTTTTGTTGCAGATTTCCAGTGCTTGACGTGTGTCTCCGTGTGTTCCTGCTTCCTGAATTGGCAGTGGATGTCGTCACCCCCCCCCCCCCCAAAAAAAAAAAAAAAAAAGATTCACTGGGTTTGTATGTGTATATGCAACATGTGTATGTGTATATGCAAACATGTGTTTGCAACAGGACCGTGTCTGGACTTGTTTGTCCGCACTTTTGTGTGTCCCACACTTCTGTGTCCAGGACTTTTGGTGGGCGTCGCACTTTGGGTGGGCGTCGCACTTTGGTGGGCGTCGCACTTTGGGTGGGCGTCGCACTTTGGGTGGGCGTCGCACTTTTGGTGGGCGTCGCACTTTGGGTGGGCGTCGCACTTTGGTGGGCGTCGCACTTTGGGTGGGCGTCGCACTTTGGGTGGGCGTCGCACTTTGGGTGGGCGTCGCACTTTGGGTGGGCGTCGCACTTGTGGTGGGCGTCGCACTTGTGGTGGGCGTCGGACGTTGGTTGAGTCCCGGACGTTGGTTGAGTCCCGGACGTTGGTTGAGTCCCGGACGTTTGTGTGGTCCCCTGAAACTGTTCCATGTGGATCTGCTGAAACCCTACTATGCTCACTCTGCTAGTCCATCCAGTGCTGTCCAGCAGGAGTCAATGGGGGAGAGTCCTGTTTTGATTGCTGACACAGTGGGTGAGTTTTCTGATGTGTGGAGGTGAGGCTGTGTTTGAGCCTGATGAGGGTTTGAGGGTTTTATTGTCTGGTCAGCTGAGAAATTCAGAGACCCTCAAGAACTTGAAGAGCCTTTTTAGATATTTGCCAACAGCGCAGGCTTTGGCGTTTGAAGCAATGATTTTAATGTGGTAGCAGATGCATTGTCGCGGGCTCTAGTTTTAATATTGCCTGCATGTGGTTTATGGTTTTTTTTCTCTTCTTATAGGCAGGTGTTATTGTTTGGGGACGGAGGTCCTGGGACCCTCGTCTTATGGGGGGGGGTGTGACGACCCTCTTTGCTTCCTGCCTTGTGGCTGGTCTTCTCCCTTGCAGGTAGCAGTAGGAGGGGCTGAGGGTCATCAGAGAAGTGGCAGCACCTGTGCTCAATGAGCCTTTAAAAAGCTCTGGCTGCTCACTTCTCCCCTCTCTCTCATCCCTGAGGCAGCATTTTGTTTGTGGTTTGGTTTTGCTTTAGTTTTACACCTTACACACATACACCCACATTGTTTCCCGCGTGCACTCACTTACACCACTGATCTACCGACTACACACGCCATATTTAATTAAGGTTCCTCTTTTAGCTTTATTATTTGGTATTATTTAATAAAAACCCTTTTTGATTGACTTTCCTTGTGTTGCGTCTCCCTCTTTGTCATGGCAGTGCAGCCCGGTTCGTGACAATATGTATGCGTATATATATGTATATATATTAAATATAGTAATAATACACTTATATATACCTTTGGTTTCTACCGTCATGGTATCAATCATTAATATGTGTCTGCAGACAAGGTAAAAAAATAAATAAATAAATTAAAAAAAAAAAAAGAATAAAGAATAAATAATTCCTACAGATACAATAGGGCCTTCGCACTGTAAGTGCTCGGGCCCTAATAATTCACCATCAGATGGGAGTGGACTCTCATCACTTCTTGATGGACCAGTTGGTCACCTGGTCACTTTGCGGTGCCAGCATTGATATCAGCTGATACAGATACTGATATACACCCGTTTTTTTTAAATCAATACACACATCATGATGTGTCCTCCTTCACGGATAGATAGTTGTATATTGTAAATTTGTAATTTAGAAATTAACCAAACAATCACCAAAGGGACAACAAGCAAAACATTTAAGGGAACAAACTTAATCAGGAAATCAAAATTTCATCATCCCACTCCCAGACTTGAAAATGAGCTAACGAAGCCTGAGGTCTGTTGACGATGAAGCTGGGAGAGTCTGCAGCCCGAAGCCTCGGCCAAGGAAACATCAGAGAAAGAAAGAAATCCTAAATCAGCCCGGCAGGTTGCAGTGTAATTAGTGATTTCTCTCATTACTCAATATGAATCACTACCTGAGGACGAGGATGCACACGTGGCCATGTCCAGTTACACATTATTGCAGCCGAAGACAACATTAAATACAAACATATTTGTACAAACACGTGCATTTATAATTGTTTTTCCCACAAATCCTTGTACTGGTCATGGACAAGCTTTAACGCTGTAGTCTTTATTCCTTTCTTTATGCTGCAAACATTATCTATACCTGCTTCTAAGACATCAGGCGCTTGTTAAAGTGGGTTATGCAACACTTGTGTGCTGCTCTTTTATCTTCTGCAGCTGAAAGCAACAACCTAAATGAAGACAACGTGTGATGAAACTTCCTCTGCTCTCTTTTGCAAATGAGCAGGTAGTTGGATCCACACACACTGTTATATCTTCACTGTGATCTTGCAGCGCTGGAAGATTCAGGCTGCAGCCGAGGATCGGCGTCGCAGACCTATTTGATATCTCCGAGGGCTCTACAACCCTGATGTGTAATTACATCTGTGAACGACCCAGAGCCAGATTTCTGTTTCTAATCAGGGCTGGATCTGAGCCAGCGGGACGAGTAGCCGGCTCGGCGTCGGCGCCGTGGCAACACTCTCCGGGAGATAAGGGAGGATTAGAAAGCTCTTCATCGCTGCACGTTTGAGTTGTTGTTCTTTGT